>NW_020897761.1:5308017-5546593 GCF_003984885.1 Neopelma chrysocephalum | reverse complement strand
TCCTACTTTCAGACATAAATTATCAGTGAATTCAGGAGGGAACAGTAGACCTAGAGAAAAAAAACCCATTGATATAAAGTTCAGTAATGCTATTTACTGATGCATATGCAAGTTTTCAACCGATCTAAAATTATGTTGATAGTTTTTTGAAATACTTTTTCTTTGAAGATTATAAATCTAGATGTACGTTTCCCACTATTTCTTCAACTCTGTAGTCTACACTTCACACTGAAGCACAGAGGAGATTCCACATGAAATATTAAATCCCCAAATGTTCTATTTCTAAATTATTGAAATTTCACTGAGGTGACAGCAAAGTTTTTACAAACAGGTTCAAAGCAGCAGTGGAAGTCTTTGCTTTAGCAAAGCTTCCCTTTTCCTTTTTTAATACTGTATGGGAACTCCAAACCCTTGCCACCTTCCCCTTATCGCTGGCTCTCACAAGAAGCATTTGAACTCAACCACTTGGGAATAAGCACCACATGACTCAGTTTTGTCTTAAAATGCAGAAAAGCCCCATAATTTGACTAAACAGTAGTACACAAGAACAAAAACGTTTTTTCTTGTGCACTGTAGGGTATGAAACAAACAGCAGTTACATTATCACCCCTCTACTGCTCATAGATATTATTCATGCATGTTTTAGTCGCAGGAACAATCACAGACTGCACTTAGGTAAGAGTACAATTAGAAAGAAATATTGCTACAAAACATGCGGCTGCAACTTCTATCAAGTGTTTAAAAAGCCTGACATATAACCTTGCATAACCTTTGATGATGCTGCAACTGGGTGATCAAGCAAATTACGTCTATTGTGTAGAACATCAAGCACTATTAAAAATTCTCCAAAATTGAACCGTAAACCACACTGTCCAACAGTAAAGATATGAACTGACGGTTGCAAAAACAGTACTATCGATCTTCCTAGTGTGATTTAAACTTATAGACATATAAAATAAAGGGTTTTTTTAACTGTCAGAGCACAAATGTCATCCATTATGCAGTTAGGGCCAGAGCAGTGTCCTGATGATAGCTGCTTTGCCCTTAGAGACTCGGTGAAGGAGCTAAGTGAGTCTGGTGTGTGTGCTGGGCGGTTGGTTAACCACAAAGGCCTTGGGTTCCTCTCAGTGATAGCACTGAAGAGGAACTGGTTCCACTTCATCACCCAGACAAATAAACATCAATTTCAATTACTTTTTGTCTCTTCTTATTTCACATGAATTATTCATTTAGAGATGGTGGGGTTTTTTTCTTTCTGTCTAGTAGTATTGATATTAGTCTATATATAGTCGCACTTGAACAAGATAAGATTTCAGAACTAAAGTCCCCTATTATGTAATAAATCATGGCACAACAGGCATTATATCTGATAATATCATCATTCTTATTAATGCTAACAAACCCCATCAGCAGCAAGGGACCATGCTACTGTTGACACATCTTATATAGGGTAGTTACATGTTACATTTGGAAAAAAATTCAAATTCTCAATCCCTATTCTTTTACTTTCATCTTACTTTTATTTAAAAGGTGCTGTGCTGCAGCACAACTTCATATCCCAAGTAAACCTCCTTAATCCAGACAGCGTGATGTGCTTTTTACAGCAGATGCCTGAAAATTCTTTGCCATCCTTTGGCTCTGCAGAATCTGGCTCTGCAGAATAAGGGAGGTAAACTCATTAACAGAACCCTGGGGGCATCTTAAAAAGGTATGGATCTCACAAACACAGTTTGCTTGGGCATCACAGAGAAAGGAAGATGCTTATATACACCTAAAAGCAACATTTTATGCATGTTTGAGAAACAGATCTCATTGGCAAAGCTGCATTTACGAATGAATAGCAAATTAAGACATGAAAGGGTATTAGAATGTTTGGTGCTTTTTCAAAGTCATCTCTGCACTACAAGAGCAAATCTTTATTCTGCACAGGTCCATGACCAGTCAGCATTTTATATACAGTTATAATGACGTTTACTGAAGATTTTCTTCTAGGACAGTGATAAAACTGAGTTTTCTTCGTATTATATGTCAGGAAAAAGAAAAGCATGTGGATTCATTTAAGAGTGGAGAAAGAGTAAATACAATTTAAATTGAGCAAATAGCACAAAACCATTATCATAGTAATTTCATTTTCAAAATTAATACAACAATACACACCATCCTACAAAATTTGTTTATAATCAATTCTGGTTTTTTCAAGCTCACTTAAGCTTTAAATTAGTTTTAAGTGTAATGCAATAAGAGAGAGTTAACTTTCTGATTTTTTTAGGCATTAAAAAAAGCAAAATTTGAGAAAAGACTTAGCCGTGTATTTACTTAATTTTAATATGGAGAAAATACACCAAATATACAATCTACTAAATTCATTACTACAACAGACTGTTGATGTCTTTGAAATTCAATTACAAAGAACCAATTTGAACAACTTAATGTTTGACAAGCTACAAATAACTTCAGTTAACGAGGCGGTTTTACAAATTAGCCCTATGCCACATTTTGCTTTTGTGAGATCACATTCAGTCTAAGCTTTTCCATTAAGCTGATTATTACTATGATATCCAGCACCTATTTTACACAGTTTTTCTTATGAGTGATGTAATTTTACTCAATTGCTCAGAACAATAAGAATATGGACTTTTAAAGCAGGAATGATTACAATATGCTTCCAAAGTAGCAGAGCACAGCAACTCAGGAACTAATCTAAACCGATATTCTCTACATTCACTTCAGGGAACTCCAAGTTTGTACCAATCACAAAGTTGCTGAACTTTAGCAAGAGCTCTCTGGATTCAGCCTCAGGAATCACTACATCTGTAACACTTGAAAATGCATTTTGTTCTTATTTTGGAAGATATGAAGAGGCATTACACAGGCTTGTCACTCTAGATTCTCAGAATTTCAGAACTGACCTAATTATTCCCATTACAATCAATACAAGATTTACTATTGACTTGTAAGAAGATAGAGCTAAACTAGTGGTAATTAATTTTGAATTTACCTTTTCAGAAACAACATGAATTTACTGTTTGACTCCTTCGGGAGAAGAAGCAGATAGTGTCAAGCCAAATTTTACCTAGACTCAGGTTTTACTTATTTAAGTGGAAACTACCTGAATATAATCAAGGAATTGATTGGGGATCTGGGAATTTGAACCCCTGGATGAAGAAAAAAGAAAAGTAATTACTTTGCTGTTTAGAAGCCTTTAGTTTCAGGAACGTGATTTCCTGTATGTGTAGGACTACAGAGGGAAACCTTGGCACGTTTCACAAAGTGTTCAAAGAAATTTCATATAATTTAAAAAGTATTTATATTTACATTTAAGTTTTGAACATAATACTGTCTAAAATACTTTATCTGTTAGGCACATATGCCCTCCTCAAGGATAAAATGCTCTATGGAAAGTAGAGTTACTTTTATAACTGAAAAATAACAACTAAAACATTGAGATGGGAATTTATCAGGACAGAGAGAGCCTTTGACAGGTTCAAATACTGAAATCTACAAAATTAGGTGTAAAAATAGACACCCTTTCAGTGCTACTACTAGATGAATTCCTTTTGCTTCAAACTGCCAAATATACATATGGAAGAGGGTAAATGTCTAGGAAACTGTAATTAAACAGGACATTTAAAGTCAAAGCCATTAGGTCCTGGCAACTCTCGTTTCTTTCTTGACAGAAATTCCAGAGCACATAAGGAGCCTGAATGAGGCAACTGCAAGGTTAAAATGTAGATGGAGAAAACAGGGCTGCTGGGTAGAATTACTGAAATAGTGTGAACACCAGAAGTCAAGCATATTGTAGCTCTTAAGGCCCTATATATGTCAGAAGAAAATACACCCTAGATTATAATTAGCTGGTTTTGTGTTTAATGTATTTATAGTTTCAGCTGGTTGGGGATGAGCACAGCATAAGCTTTTCTGTATGTGGAAGGGAATGAACATACTGATTTCAGTAGCTGAGCTATTACACATAATTTTATGATTTTACTAACTTGCTGATTCTAATTTTATGGCTGTGAAATATTTAATGTTTTTGCTTCTACACTGGGAGTTTTTGCAGAAGAGTTTTTTTTTTTTTTGCTTGTGATTGGTTTCTTTTTTCTTTTTTTTTTTTTGGTGAAAAAGCCACCGTATGTGAAGGTATCATAAATGAGCACTACAAAATACTTAAATTGCACACATCTCAAATCTAGAGAGCAGCTGAATACCCTCTTTGGTATCCTGGGTAGTATAAAGCATTAGACAGTGATGATAAAAGTAAAGCAAAATGGTTCACAGCATTCTGATGAGCTACATGGTGCAAAATATTTTCCTTTTGTTTGGGGGGCTGGGGAGGGTGTTTAGTTGTTTTGGTTTTGTTTGTTTGTTTGATTACCTCAATTATTCAGGCAGACTGATGCTGTTTTAAGCAAAATTATTTTTCTAGAGCTGCAGACAAATTCCAAAGCTGCACAAAAACATGCATTACAACATATGCCTCTTATGTGCAGTGGTTTCAGGGACTGCCATAGTTGTACATACAGATTTCAACTTTTCATTTTAATTTGAGATTTCCTTATTAGAAGCTGGTCAGGTGAGGTGTTCTTTTCAGGAAGAGTAATCCATGCATGATATCTGCAGACAGGTGGTCTTCAGAAATTTCTCTGCTCATTTAGCATCAAACTACTTTTTATGGATCAATGGCAAAGTATAAAGAAAGATCAAACAAAAAATGACTGATGTTACAGTTCGGGGGAGAAAAGGACCACAAAGGATTACCTACCACCTCTGTGGAGGTCTACACTTCACTGCAGGCCACATTCTGCTATTTGGTAGCAGTTCTTTGCAGAGGAAGAAAAGCAACACCCATCCTCAAATGAAGGAACAATACTAAGCTGCCTTTCAGTAAAACTGAAAGGTCAACACTAACTGGGATAACTGTTCATTTCAGCTACTGAAAGGACACACGTCCTGCCTTGTGAAGGGTGCTTATTTGGTTCATTCTATAGCAAATTAATCTTGCTATAGAGGGAAGTGGGCTAGCAGCCATTAGTCAGTGAACCATGACATTTCTGCACTCTGCATGTAAAATAACTCACTCAACAGAAACCTGTAGAGCAGAATGTGTAACAGTCACACAGCCTGCACTGAGAAAACTACTAAGGTTTCTACCTTCCATAGATTTTGGAGTACATGATTCCCTGAAGAAAAGTGAGGGAAAACAGCCTACCTTCATCCATGGTCCTAAAAGGTTTAAGATTAAGAGAACACAATAGCAATGGGCTGGCTTACCTGGTAAGCTCAAGTGGTGATTATTACTTAATAGGAGACTTGTACTAGGCATTTAGGTGGTGTTAAGGGTCCCAAATTCACCCTGAACTTTATATATTGAGGCAATCTTCAACTATAGTGTCTTATTAAGCATTAGACCATGAAAGGAACCAAAGTTATAACTTTAATTAGGTGTGACTGACCTACAGCTGAGAATTTGCTGTATTTGTACTTGTCTACTAGGTCACCATTTTATCAGTTACGTGCTGTTCTATTGTGAGCAGATTTTTAGTTCTATGGCATGGCATCTACAAAATGTAACTGGTACGAGAATCTTTCTATTACCTTAAATAGGAAAAAAAGAAAGAGATCGTTCACTCGAAAGACTCGAAGTGCAGAGGGAGTGATACCAGAGGGTGGAAGAGGTGACCAGGGAACTATTACACAAAATCCTTAATTTTAGCACTTTTTAAGTTATGGGAGTTTCATCTTTAACATAATATTTTATATGAAGCACTACATAATATGTTATTCTGCTAATACTAAATGTACAATGCCATTCACAATAATATTAATAAAATATAATGCACATGTGTGTGTGCTCCCCATCCTGCCTTAACCAGTGGTGTCTGACAGCACATGATTTAAATCTTGGGTGTTCCATGGAGCATTCTAAGCAGAAAGCAGGAAATATGTAAATGAGATAATTAGTCTGGAGATGAGACAATTGGTGCAGACCTACATCTATGCATGAAGATTCTGGGGATAAAGAAAAGGCCAAGTACTTTTCCTGAAGCCTCTGAGAGCTGTGCTACAGATTTATTAAGTAGGAAGATTTCAAAACAACTGCTTCATTGCAAGCCAATTAAAATTTGAATTATAGTGTCTTAAGTTTTGAAAAGCTGTCAAATCTACAGATAATTCCTCAGACCTTAATGCTGCAATGCATGCACAGTCTATTTTTATGTCTGCGTGAAATAACACACCACAATGTGCTATTGGATGAAAACACAGCACACACACATAATGAAATACATTTAATACAGCCAAATTTTTTCTTTAAAATCTTAATCTTGTTCTATCTAATGTGCTTAGATACAGTCTAGGTTTCATATATGTTTATATGTAGATTGTTAACTCGATTGATTTGTCCTGTAATAGTAATAAAATTAAAGCACAACAATAATGTGAAATTAGAGCTCCTGATTGATAGAACTGGACTATTATTACTATAAATGTGGGGTTTGGACTTCTCTTATTAAGTGCTTCATACCAATTTAAGTATGTTGCCACTGATTTTAGTTAGGGTTCAGTCTTTGACAACCACACTAGGCTTGTTTCAGAGATCTCGCAGGGCACTTACATCGCTACTGGCTGCAGACCTGCAAAGACAGCACATATGACTGGGATTTTGTGGATCAAAGGTATTTCTACAAAATGAAAATTTAGTTTTACTCCACAGACTATTCTTTGCCTCTAACCCACGTTCTAGGGCAATATTTGCTGTGTGGCTTACTGTAAAATAAGGAAGCTTTCCTTTTTCCAACTATTTTACCAGCATTCAGAACGCTCGATGAAAGTGTGTGTCCCACTGTGCCTCGAGATCACTGAGAGATTAGCGCTTTTTGAATGTAAGGGCTTTTGGTTTTCACTGTTGTTGGTCCTCAGCAAGAGAGATTTAAAAGTTTCTTTGAGGGGTATTTGCTGTGGTACATACACACCTTCGCAGACCAACTTCAACCTGCTCCATTATCTTTATACATCTATTTCGTACATTTTAAATATTAACCCAAAACTTCAGCTGGCATCAATCAATATAAAATACATAATAATCGACAGAGAGCTTGTGCAATTAGTGGTTTTGTTGGATTTTTGTAAATACAGGGATTACAGAGCAAGTAGAGTACAGAAGAAAAGTATGAACAATATAAATAACGCCACTGATCTTCTAAAGAGTAAAAAGGGAAACAAGGGAGACAAGGGTGTCAAGTTAGAGCTAGTCCACCATATATGTTAGAAAGACAACTAGTAAACTCACAAAATAACCCACAGTTAAAGCTACAGGGCTACAGAGAAGAAAGAGGGTGCAGGAAACAGGTCAGTAAGAAGCAGATCAGTACTTCATTGGGAATTCCCCCCAATACTCAGGGCTGGTTCATTCTCTGCTGCATTAGAGACAGCATTCTACAGCAGTGTAATGCACTCTCGTGAACCCATCATTACCCTCTGCAGTTGCATCTGGAAAAGCATGGTAAAACTGCTTTACAAGAAATATAGACATTTAATTTCAATTATTTTAGACCACATGCTGTCACTTCACGTTCCTCTATAAAACATTTTAAAACTATACGGCTCTTATTAGCTATCATTACAGATATGGCACCATTTTATCATAATTTGGAAGTCTAAAATACATCCACAAAAGAAGAATTAAGGCTAAGAAAAAAAATAAACCACAAAATCTAGAATTATCAAATTGGAAACCTCCAGAGTTTTCAAACTTGCATCCTTCTGAGATTATCTGATCACAGCAAGGTGAAGATTGTGTAGATCATCACCATTCACAGTTAGGAACGAGGACAGTGATTATTTGAACAATCAGTTCTACCACAGTAATGATCAGCTCAAACAAGAAAGCTTCACTGAGGAACTTTCTCAATGGAAACCATCAGCACCTACTGTTCTCATTCCTGGGAGAAAAGATTTAGTCAGCAATATTCAGCAGCACCAACCATGCCCCCAAATGCTCCTTGTCTTAGTAGAGTCTTTTTCATCACTGGAGACGTATTTCTGTAATGTCTTTGGTCCAGAAAGCATCACCAAGCCAAGATTTGGGGAATTATTGCTTCTCATTTTTCTCTTATTTTTCCCTAGCTCTGACCAAGTGCTTCTGCCATCACTGACAATTACCATTTGCTTGTATTTTTCTCTTCCCTTTCTCTACTTTCTTTCTCAAGGAATACTGGTCCTCCTATTGAATTGGAGGCTGTTCACTTTATAACTAAAGCCTGAGACGAGTGAAGAGCATGAACTAGAACAATTCTTGTAAATTTTTGCTTGCCTCAAAATAAAGGTTCATGGAGAATTCTAATAGCTGTTAGTCTCAGAAGTTTAGTACTGCTTTTAAGACCTATTTTCTTAAGACATTGGTGAAATTGCAACAACTAAATACCTGTCTAGTCATAACCTCTGTGTTCCTTATAATTAATGGAGATGGATACAGGATGTTAATTTGGTGAATATTTGGGTGTCTGTGATTTTCAGATATTTCCTACTAACATTTTAAACTGACATAGAAACCTGAGGGCTGATGAAACCTCGCTTCATCCAGGCCCAGATTTCATCACAATACACATAGTTTTCCTGTGTGATAAACAGATCAGATATGCAATGATACTATTCTTTCTCATTGCTTCTTTGTAAAAGGCTCACACTGACTTTGCAGAGATTAACAACTCTGCTGAATAAAATGGGGCCAACAGAATTGAGCACATAATGAGAAATTTCATTATCTGAATTCGTGTCAGTGCAAATCCTTACTTCAAAATATAAATTAGAAAACTGTTCTGAAGCCTGCCTTCACTGCAGTTCCCATGCTCTGAGGGGGTAGTTTTGATCTAGGCTGTTCTCAGGCAACAAGGTATTCACAGCTTTAACACTGCTACTAACACAATGCAACAATTAATAACAATTATCTGATTTTAAAAAGTATATTCCTTATATGCAGCAGTGGAGAGTGCTAAGAGATCACAGTACACACTCAAACACGAGACAACAAATGTTTTCTTAGCTATTAGCCAGCCATCATTCCTCAAAACTCATCCCAACTCAAAACAATCCTCACACTTACACAGACCATGTTACAGAAGAGATTGTGTCCCTGTGATGAGGAACTTTAGTGATTTGGTCACTTCGCTTGCCAAACTTCTCAATCCTTAGCAATTTTAATTTTGGAGGCCTAAAATACATATTTTATCCAAGAGACTTAGGAGACAGCCACCTTAAATAGTGCGTAATGTATGTAAGCAAAGAAAGTGGTTAGTTTCAGGAACTGCAAGAACAACGCACGGTAATATTCCCATTCCAATTCCCAAGTCTGAATTTCTGAATACCTCATGGATCCATTCTCTCCACTCCACATTAAACTAAACACTGAGCTGTAACTGTTAAACTCGGAACATATTACAGTTATATTGCAAGTACTCTTAAGGCCTTTTTGACTGCAGATCTACAATTACAATGAGGTCTCATGTCTGATTAAGGAGTGCATTTCACTCAATACTAAGAGCCTTGGGGTGAATAGCATTGAAAATCTATTGTGAATGCAAAGAAATGACCATATTACTTTTCCATTTAGCTACAGGCATGAGTTCCTTCAACTCTGCTGAAAAGTTTTAATGATACAACAACACGTCAGAAAAATTTAAGAAATATAATGATATATATGGTAAGAACCCAGTATTTGCCTGGTAAAATAACACACAAATATGTTTAAATAATTTATGAGACTCAATACACAGACTGTCTGAAAGCTCTTTCATCATTTCACACTGCCAAAAAAGGAAGACTACCATTATATAGTACAGAGAAGCTTAAAGTTACTAATTCCTTGCAGGAGACAGAGAGGATTCTGGAAATCTGAATGATACTGAAACCCTACCAAACCCTGCAAAATCTTCACAGGTATGAAAACCAACACAGAAAGTTGACCAGCAGACACATACCTGAGCAGAAAAGAGTTGCTGGTGTTTGGAAAGCAACAAGAGATCTTTCCAGCTCTTAAGTTCTGGAAGTAGCTCAGGCAATAGATCTTAATCTTCTACTGAATCACCTGTGGTAACAACCTACACATACAGTGTCACTAGGAAGCACCTAGAGGAAAGGATTACACACACACGAGCCCATCTGGTATCATAACCAACAGAAGCAGGGAATGCACAGAAACTACCCAGAAATGGCCACTGGATGGACTTCACATTTTTTGAGTCAAGTGTGGTTAAAATACGTGTTAAAAGTTATGTTCCAGATAACAACGAAGATGAAAATGCTGAGCAACCACAGTTTGTGTCAGAGTCCTGTAAACATTCACAGAAATAAAATAACAAATTATTTAACTGTAAAAATATAATTTATCATTGAAAAGCATAGGACTGAACCAACAGAGTGCTATAATCCCAATCAGGAGGAGCTCACCAATCCAACAGGCATGTAAGTGATGCTGGAGGTCCTTATGTTTCCTCCTTTTTAGTTCTGCTTAGTCAAAGCATGCAGTTTACAATTAGTGAACTGGCTAAACTGCTTTATAATCAGTGTGTCATTGTATGCACAGACAAACTTACAACAGGCAATTTTAAGACCATCTTATGAATTAATGTGCCCTGTGAGATAACGAATGATAAAAATTTTGTAGTGGTTTAATATAACAAGATATGAAACAGTTTTTACAGTTGGTCTCTGTACTTCATGCACTCATAATATAAATAGAGTATGTCCCAATTCCTCAGTTAAGATCAAGCAAACAAAAATATAGGCACCACCCAATCCTGGGGGTAGATGAATCCCACCAACTTAATAAATAAAAAAAAAAAGTATTTTTTCCAATTTTTTAAATACTCCTAAGACAGACAATCACTAAATGGGTAGGAAGAAAAACCCAGGAATTTGGATCAAAACCAATACAACCTAATTTGTGCCATATAACATAAATATTTATATATAAAATGTTCTAAGTGCATTCATATCAATTAGAAAACAAGTAATCAGCAACACATTTCATCTGAGATACTGTTTCTCTTACTATAGATCAGCTCCACTGAAGAGAAACAGCTGCACAGTATCCCAGCAGCAGAAAGCACAGAAGCCCATTTCAATGCTGCTTTAATTCCCATTTCCTCAGTTTATATGCACAAGCTCCATCCTATCTTATTGTGAAAATGCATCTCTTGAGCACACCCACAAAGCATTTTTGCTAAACAGCAGTGAAGAGATGAGATAGCACAGGTGAGAAAGGGAAAGTTTAACAGGCAGCTTCACCAAGGACACACGACCCTTCTAATACTGCATCAACTTCGCTGCACTTGAAACTAGGTTTAAATTCTGGAATGATTATGAATTGCTTTCTCACAGATGTGGAAGATGTGACAAGACATCACAAAGTCTCTGTTGTGGTCTTCACGTGGACAACCCTGCCATCTCACTTTTACTTTTCCTCCTATTTAGCAACATTTGTTTTCATTCATGGAATTCAGCACAGTTCGAGTTCCACAGTGAGACTTTCTGCAGTCTAAATCATCTATACAATCTATTTTTTCCTAAAAGGTTTTTTTTCCAGTTTTTCCTCTAATCACAGCAAACACACTATATCATCCTTTTTTTTAAAACAGCATTAATCTTTTTTTTTTTTTTTAATAAAAAGCTTTCCCTGCCCTTTTTTTCCACTCTTTACGGCAAAATGCTGTCTCCTTTTAAACCTTACAGTCAAAGAATTACTGCCTGGTAGAGAATGTGAGTTTCTTTCTGTGCCAAGAGAAAGTGGCCAACCCTGAGTGCTGGGCAGCTTTCCAGCATGAGAAGTTGGAGCTCAGAGCCTGACCTTTAAATATTCTGCAGTCAGTGTGAAAGTTTCCATTGATTTCAATGGCATTTGGAGCAGAGTCTCAGCCCTTAGTATGACCTTATTTTGTACATAAAATGTAAATTTTTGGCAACATTGGCAAAGGATGCTAAGATAATCAATCCTATTCTAGCTGTAAGTTTGATTTTATTGGCTAGTGTAGCCACACACACGTGTGAAAAATATTCTAAGCCATACAGTATCGTAAACCTGATCTTACAAATTTAAAACAAATGCAGCAAAATCTTTCAGAACACACACATCCACTATAGACCCATCAATATTTTCAAGGTAGTTTGCAGGATTATGTGCAAGTTCAGTACACTCCTCCAAATAGTGAAGTCAACTAAGTCTACGGAATTATTCCATGAAATGGAGTTCTCATTAGCTGAGGACCTGGCCACTGCATTGTTTATTATGTAAGAAGTTTCCTGACATGCAGTTAGAGATATGGATGTATACTCTTGGGGGACTACTTTCTTAGTTGGTTCTAATGGCTCACCAGCATTAGAACCATGGGCTCACACACTGTATAATCAGAGAGCAAAGTCCAGTACCAGTTGTACCACTGGCAGTTCTGTTCAAACAGCACAGACTCAGGAGCTGCATTACTATTCAGTGGAAAGAGCTTTCACTCTACGATGAGAAAGACTGACCTTTGTGCCCCCTACAGCTGGTGGTTCAGAGCCAGAGATAGCATTTATTCAACTTGAGCTGTCAGATAGAAAGGGCAAATGTACCGGCAGGTAAGTGAATTAAGCACTGTTCAGTAGTTAGTAATATCTAATTATTCATGACACATTTGTCATATGCTGTTAGAGGACATTAAAAATGCTAATGTCTGGCTATTCTATTCAGTAACACATCTGCTTAGAAACACAGAGTGAATGTGTTTCAGGTACTGGTGATTACATTCCTGCTTTCTTCCCCTCATAGAAAATATAGTTCATAACTTTATTTACCTTTCAAGTGAACTGCAGCTTCCTTACAAAAAAGCAAAACAAACAGAGCTTGAAAAATCCATGGTCACTTCAAAGGCCAGTGTAACAATGCAATGTAATGCCTGCTATTCATAATCCAGTCACTACCTTACACCATTGCTCTGTATCTTTCCAATGCAGCACAGAGCAGGCATTTCCATTTGCTATTATTTCTAGCTATTTAACTTGCTTTCTGGGTGCTATCCTAGGGGTTTGCTAGTTTCCTATAAAACAAACACTCGTGAACTCCATTACTGTAAATGAGGCAAATGTTTGACCCAGCTTTCTATCAAGTTAAGCAGCAAAAGAATGAAGATACACAGACAAAGACTTGCAAAACTCAGTACTGAAATGTTTAGCTTTGGAATTTACCCTAATAAGACCTTGAAATATCTCCAATATAATCAGGTATTTAATTTTTAGAAATCAGCAAGTTTAAATAACTTCTGCTGCTCCTTACGCTTCAGTGGGAACAAAAGCATCTTCAATGTGAGGCTATCTTGCTCTGAAATAAAAATGTAAATATTTCTACTGAGTCTGCTTCTGGCATCCTTAATGAAAGGACTAAAATTTCTGAAGATAGCTGAACTAGTGCCAATCTATATAGCTACTCTTTTACAGCCACAGATGGAGCTTGTGTTCATCACTATCCTCATTTTTACTGCTATTAGCACTAATGTAAATATATTTTATAAACATCTTCTGCATAAGGATTGTTTTGGTAGTTATAATAGTATTGACATTTGCTTGTCAAGTATAATATGCCCTCATCAGGCACATAAGAAAATTTCCTCTTCCTCCTGGCAGTTTAAGTGCCAAACCCAATCAATTCAACCACTTGGCACTTTGCTAAATCGCACGTACCTTGTGACTTCAAAGCTTAACCCCGTGCTAATTGACCCAATCTTTAACGGGAATGAAGAGGTCTAATTCCTCCCATTTCACTACAACCACATCCTTGGCCATTAGCTGAGAGGACCCAGCTAAGTAGCCAGGGATTCACAGTGCTCAGATAACCTGCAACACCCTGATTGATTAACCACTTCCCGATAGACCTCTCAGAGCAGGCAAGGACCTCCCAGTGTGGGGCTCCAAAGGTGCATTTCACCTGGAGAGTCTGGAGCAGTCAGATCATATATTTATCATACTGAAGTTCCTGTCATGTGGATATCTCTGTGTATACCCACTCATGAAAATTTTCCAATTGTGTCTGGATAAAGTCCCAGGAATACCATAGTTGATCCTGCTTGGAGCAAACACTTGGACAAGAGGCCTCCCAATTTCTGACCCTGAATTACCTTCTGACTATTCAGTATTGAAGAGTAATAAAAAAGCATTAAAACCTCTAATTCCGGAAAAAATAGAAAAAACATGGATAAACTGATTCTTCCTCAGCATACACTAGTGGAACTTTAGAGAATATTGCAAGGAAGGAAGCTAACAGGGATCCTACTATCTTTTACTGTAGTAATGAGAGTACATACTGACAGTAATACTGATAGCAATGACTACTTTTTATTTATTCAACCACTTCTTGTCACTTTCTTTTTCTATATAATGTCCATGTACTATCCAATATTATTTGCTAAAGTCAAGCCATATATAATTCTGAACCATCCTAATAATTAAATCACTTGTAAGGAGAAGAATAATTTTGAATACAAGAGTTATGCACTATGGGATACAATCATGCGCACACTAGTCTAATATTAACAAAAATTACATGTCCAGATTAAAAGAGAGGTAGCTTTAATCTCAGTATTGTATTAAATTAGTTTCTCTACAAATAAATCTCTGGAGTATGGCTGTCTATAATTTTCCCCAATTAATTACGTCAATTAAATGGAGTTCAAGATGTACTATAAAGTTATGACTCTTTCTTTACAAGTTCTTACGTGTTATTTTATAGCAGGGTTGTATTCTTCTGAGTTTATTTACCTGGAATACTTAAACAATGGAGAAAAGAACTTCTTTTGAAATGTTGTGATTCAGTTTAAGAACTGTTAGGCCTGAGCAAGTGTATTCTGAAATGGCCCCTGTGAACTAGATTTTTTTCTATATGCAAAATACAGAAAGGAATATTTATAAAAAATAATGTAGCATGAAAACAGATAATCCTATAGAACTAAATGCACAAAAGCTGAAGTTGCCATAAGTAAACAGGTAACAAGTATGAAGAAAACCACTCCCCCCCAGCAATAGCAATACACAAATCAAAGTGAACAGCATCAAAATAACACAGAATGTCCATTTTTGGTGAATAGGAGGCAGGGGAGGAAAAAGACCAAAAAACCAAAACAACATTCATCAGTATGCATGTTTGTTGTGAACACCTATTTAAAGGGCCACAAAGTACCTTGGAGACAGCTCAGCTCTACTTATAAAATATAACAGAGTACCTTTTACTAAGAGTTATTTCTATTCATCATCAGCCATTCTTTAGTTGCAATAGGGCAAAGGTTTCATCTGTACTTGTCCTGTCCATCACACTGAAGGGTTTGGCCAGAACCCCAGCAAGCTGGCAAGAATCAGTTGGCAAGTTCATGACACTGTCATTTCAGAGCATCTCCTCGGTGCCCTTACCACTGGCACTGAACCTGACAGTGATGGTTCTCCACAAAGAACACAGGCACTGTTCTTTGACCCAACTGTCTGTTGTCAAAACACAGACTGAGATGATTTTCAAACCCATCCTTTGGCAAAAAAGCTATTCAAAACACCCTGAGCTTTTCAGTGCTTTCAATCTACTGATAGATGCAGCCGGAATGTGAGTAAGAGGAAGGAAGGCAAAGGAGAAAGAAGTTTGTGCAGAGCTGTGCAGCTCACTTGTGTGATGTGGAACAGATGTGCCACACCTGGGAGAAAGGCAGAGAAGGCTGGCCCTGGACTCTGTGAAATCCTCCCCTCAGGAAATCTAACCCCTTAATACACAGGAAAGAATTACCTTTGAAACACAGGGAGTAGGAGGTCTTAGTAAAAGTGATCTCAGGTAAGTTCACTTCAGTGTAGTTATGATAAACCAGACCAGATGAGAAACTCCCACCTGCAAGGTTTTAAAATTGATTAACAGACTTTTTTCTTTCACTGATGAGTCATGCAATTCATAAGCAATTCCAAAATACAAGAAAAAAATCCAATCACAAGTAAAGGAAAATCCAAGAAAAAGAAAACAAAAGGAAACAAAGGAAGGAGATTAAAAAACATGGAAGGTCTGAAAATAAAATAAACCCTCACATTTTAAATTGTACCTCTGAAATATTTATATATCATTAATTACAGTTCACACTGTGAGGCCTACTTTCTCATTTTCAAAAGTCTAACTAGTTTTTCAGCTCTACTAGATGCACTCAAGATTTTTTTCCAAGCAGATTTACAATTTAAGAAACCCTTTAAGATTTAAATTTCCTCACACCTTGCATGCATGTTTGGACAGAGTATTATTCTCTGCTATTTACTGTATTATTAGGATGTTTTAGTGATGCTATGGAACTGTACACCATGTGGGCAAACAGTAAGACCCAATCTTTGCTGCCATTCAATTTAATTAGATAGTACCAAGAATAAGACAAAAGACCAAACTATTGATTGTATTTCTAATATAAATAGCCACATCATAAATCAGTGGCAGAGAAGCCAGTCAGGTCAGTCAGTCAGCTGACTGTCAGTTGAGCAATTCATTCCTATAGGACACGACAGCCCCAATGTTCTCAATATGAATCATTATTTGTCATTTATTTCAGTCTTTGTCATAACTTTAAACAGCAATGTCATGAACTTCCCCAGGTCAGAATGAAAAAGCAGGAAAACAAACTTTTCAGAGTCTCGCAGGAAACAACTTGTCTGACACACTTGCTCATTATACTTGTTGCTCTCAGCTCAGCTTCCTCTTTGCTTTACTCAGAATTTCAGATTCTTAAGAATTTTCTTATCTGTATCAGTGGACTAAGGGAAGAAAACTATCCCTTGTCCTCCAGGCAAAGGGCTGAGCTTTAACAAGAAGGCTACTATTTTGTGATTCCCACTGGAAAGGCTTCTCAGTATATACAGTGTTCCCACAGCTGCAATAGGCACCAAGCATTATGTTAAGGCAACAGCACAAGCCTTAGGACTTCCCAGGCTATTTCAAAGCTAATAACTGTTTGCTTTGTTGTGACATACAGAGGAATTTTGTGAACAAAAAAAAAAAAAAAAAAGGAACCAAAAAGACTCCAGTTTTCCGATAATGTATTATTAGGGAGATTGTCTGGTTAATGGTTTGAAAAAAAAAGTTCCAGTGCTCCATTTGATGCTTCATGAAATGAAGCAACTTTGTCATACTTCGCTGCATTTAGACCTAGCAACATGTCAATTTTTTCTAAAATAAACTGTGGGTCATTGACTGACACAATTTCCTCCGGCAAACCATATGCAGTGAAAAATTCCCTTATGATTTAATTTATTTATTTCATAGTTGTGTAGTCTATAGTGCCATGACTCCAGATGCTGTGAAGCTGCTGATCTTTGAAAGGGAAAATCGAGGTACAAACAGCAGTCATAAACACTACTGAGAATAACTTTTTAACCTTTTCTTTTATCATCCAGAGTGCCCACTGAACCTTGATCACTCATCTCCCACTTGCTTGTTGAATTCCTGAACTGTTGAATAAGTGTATGTCCTTCACTTGGAGTGGTGGTAATGTTTCATAGGAAATCACAACATTTTATTTTATGCTCCTCTACAGCCTGTTGAACTCCTAGGTATATGTGTCTGCCACCCATTTCATCTCTTACAGCCTTTCTTAGCATGACATCAAGAAAAATGTTTTTACACAAACACCTAGGCACTCACAATTTATTATACATTTCATGGAAGTTAGTACTGATAGAACAGATTCAATGTACTCCAGTAGTGATCTGTAATTCTGAATAAAGTTTGAAGAAATCTAAGTTCAGGGCATATATAATTCAGTTTAAAATAGTTCGATACTGTTAGTTCTCAAGACTCCTAAGTCTCTATTCTTTGAATCTCTTTTCTAATCTCATGCTTAGACAATAAATTTACTTGAGGGTAAATTATCATGCAGGTAAAGTACTTCGCAAATATAAGGCAACTTACACATGTAAGTAACATTTTCAGGAAACTTTATCTCCTAAGATCCTAATTTTCTTTTCAGGTAAGCAGGATTTGGGCTTCTAATTTCTCCAGCTAGAAACTCGAGACATCAGTTTCTGAATCACTAACTTTACATTCACAAAGAGAGATATTTGCTTGTCACTTGGTACACGAGTCAAAGCTTGAATCCTCTGCAGCCCTGATTTTATCTTCTTCCTTTGGACATTATAGGAACACACTTGTCTTAGAACACACACACACACACACACACAAACACATCCCAAAATGGAAGGTATTAAATTTACTCCCGTTGATTCTGTTCCAGTTGGCATAAATATTCATCGGCACAAGGATGAAAATCCAGTTTCCCCTTGCTCAGAGAAGCAATTTAACCAATATAGTTCAAAGTCAAACTTGGCTTTACTTTGGCAAAAATATTTCTCATAATCCATAGAATTTCCTATAGCTTGATAATTAAAGCAGCTAAACTACATACAGCTCAACCAGATCAGCCCCAACCACCTTACAGCAGAGAATTAACCAATACATGGTTTACATCATGTTCCAGCTGTAATCCCTATAAGATCTTACTCTAATTATTCATGTGTCTAAGACTCACTCAACTTCATTTTAGTTATCTGAAAAGTATTTTGGAGGAAATATGGATGTGTAAATTAACTTTCCCAGTAGTAAAAGTTTGAAAGTGGTTATATTTTCCCTACTGCTAAGGTGCAAGACCTACATGAATTAGGAAAAAGGATAAGAGGAATGTTTAAAACAGGTTGGGTTTTTTACATAAAAAAATATTCTGTGATAAATGAACAGATGATATTTCAAAGGAATAAATCACAGATTTGAAACTTATCTTTCTCTAGGCTTCCTGTAAGCTTCCTTTTGTTTCCTGTCCTTTCTGTGAAGCTTTCGGTGTTTGCTCATCATGTGGATGCTAAAAAGCAAATATCAAATGATTTTCATCATTTCAGAATGTCATTAAGGAACATGGAACTTCTCAGAACTCCCACCAACAGGATTAGTAGGAAACTGGAATCTAAGAAGCTGTCACACTTCCATTCTTGCAAATGATTTTTCCTTCTATTGTGAAGTATTTGCTGCACTGATATTTCAAGAATAGATTGGCTTTTTCAAGAACTGGAAAGAAGAAAAGCACAGGTTCTGCATTAGGTACATCAGTGACTACAAGATCTAAAGGAACCAGAATTAAATGCTTGCTCAGCAGCCTCCATCAGGAGATGCTGAATATGTTGCTGCTTATGAACATATCAAGAAAAAATTCCCTCATTTGGTACTGTGCCTGGTGTTTTATAAAGAGAACAGTGAATCTAAGAGTAAAACTTACAGAGAAGACAAGAGTAGCAAACTGTGCAGAGTAATGGTGTTGCCGTAGCACTTTACAACTGCTGGGTAATGTTTTGGGGTTTTTTATAGCTGCCCTTGTCAGAGCCCCTACAATTTGCTTGTTTGGAGAGATGTCTTTGGGAAATGCTATGGAACTGCCTGAGGATCAGTATACATTTATCTCCCTTCTATCGAGACTGTTACCTTAGGGATGTAAACAGCATAAGTACATCAATCCAGTTCTTCTCTGCCTCACATCTACTCAGCTATTGCATGGACAACTATTGCAAAACAGGACCAGGAATCAGTTTGATTTTACTTTATCAAGTAGCTCTTACAGTACTTTTGCTACCTAATCCATACAGCTGTAGTCTGTAAGTGTACTGTATATAGAAGTTCTAGACTCCATTCTGCAAATCATCATTTTTAATTGCTCAGGGATGCTACCATGACCTTTACCATATTATTAATCTTCATATTTAATGATCTCTTTGCTCTATTCATCATATCTTCATGTCAAGCCTGCAATACGCTTGGCCCCCTTTTAGGAACAAAGCAAACAAACCCTTTTTTTAGGCATAATAAGTATATTTAACTTCTCTGGTTTCATTTTTAACATGGATAACTGCTCCCTCCCTTTATCTCTTAGCAGAACCAATTTGGGAAGCTGATCCCAATACATACATAAGGACTTTGCTTTTGCTCTACTTAACAATTCAGTGTTTTCATGAATACAGAGGAGGTCTTTAACAAGCATTTAGCAGGTTGCATCTGTGCATAAGCATCGGTGTGCACCCTGCCTTTCAGATCTCAGTGGTAGAATCAGTCCTGCCATACAGTAACCAAGAGCTTGAATTGAACTCATCATTTCCAAAATATATTTCCTTTCCACAGTAATGTAGTTTAGCTGGATGTAACAGAACCAAATTCTCAATTGAACAACTTGGGCCGTCACAGGTTCCCTTTTTCTCTTGTGCCAAGGGAACTTTGCCTGACTGATTTTTACGGTCAGCTTCTTAGAAAAATACAGTCCTATTTATAGCACAATCTGGCTTTCCTGCTGTGTGAACTACAACTTTCCCATTTAAGTTAATAGAATTCAAGAAAGAGAAAGAGACTATTGCACTGCTAGCAGCATCAATAGGATTGTTGCACATGGACTTGGTTTTCCAAATCCTGATTTTATGTTTAATCATAAACAGTCAGAATTCTTCATGCTGGTATACTGCTGTCTGACTTCACCCTGGAAGTGTGAAGGGACCTTAACTATTTCTTGACTCTATGAAAAATTTTTAATAGGTTGAATAAAATTTACATTTACACAGTTCATTCTAACAAAGGCTGTTTGCTGAATTTTTGTAAGGTGTGCTGACGCCTTCCTGAAGCAGTGAGGTTTCTTTTTAACACGGTCATTTGTTAGGGTAGGAATTGAATAATTGATATTGTTTAGCTGCAGTCCATCATTTCACCAAGTTTGCACCAGCTAGTGTTCTGGGCACTGACTAAACTCAATTCAATCTATCAAGTATTTATACCGTATTTCCCAAAGTAAAATTTTCCTTCAGGAGGATATAAACTTTCCGCTATTTCCACATCAAAAGTTTCATCTGCTAAATTAGATGAAACAGAGCAGATTCCAAAAGATGCTCCCTGAAAATGCTGCATTAGCTTCTAGCATATTTACCCAAAATATTTTATACAGGTGGTTGAATGACTGAGTTTAACTGTTCAGACCTACTCTGTTTAACTGTACTTAGCCACTCTTCTCTCAGGGTACTTTGTGCCAGTTTTACTCATCTACAATTAAAATCTCAGCTATATTAGAGTTTTGGTGTAGCTATATCTTAAGATGTTCACCCTCCTTGCCTATTACCTATGATAAATTTACTATTACTACACAGCAACGTTTGTTCTTAATTTGGCAGCATTTTAAAAGTCTAAAGAGACTCTTGCTCATCTCAGTCAAAACATGAGGGGACAGGCCAGAACACTTGTACTACAAAAGAGTAATTCATGTCATAACCTCTTAAGAGATTTAGGGTTAATAAAAATTAATTAGAAACCTGCTTGAAAATCTCAGAGTGGATGTGTTACCCCTTTGATGGTCTTCAAAGTTCACAATGCTATTAATGAATGTGTGTCCTGCTGCACTGCTCTTCTTGCCATCACAGCTTCCTACCAAGCACTGCTCCATTCCTCAGCAGCCTCTGTGAGAACACACAATTTAGGGCAGTCCCTCACTTCTTCCAAAACTGGCCTTGTCTATTCAAATGATTTGCAGGCAAAAGGAAATCTTTATCAGACGACAACAGTAATTATTATAAATTACTGGTTTTATCCAGCATAAGTACATTAATTAAACCCAGTTAAACACAAAACAACACAAGAAATCTTTTCTACAGCTGAAAACGTGCACTTTTTCTGAGGCTACTGTTTCAAATATTTGTAACCTTGCAATATGTGAACCTCAGGACTGTATATTCAAATTCTGAGTCTAAAATCAGCAGGTAAGTAAATAGCTGACAATTTGACTGGATGAAAAGATTTAGAATATGGCTTTTCAACATGAAAGCTGCTCTGATACCAGCACAGTGTAAGCAAACCTCCATATAAGCCATTTGTTATTCCTCTGTGCATAGGGTTTAATTGCTCCCTGGAGTAGTTCCAGGGAAGTCAACGGAATTGCTCAAGGGATAAATGTAGGGATGTTCAGATGACCGCAAATGATCAAATTACTGCACTTTATGATATTATGCTCTCACCAGAGAGGTTCTAACAGATTGTGTGTGTTTCTAACTCAATTGAAAGAAACCAACTAACTTAATTTAAAGGAACAAGTTTAAATTCCCAGCTTGCATTCACACTCCCATTTATCCTGTCTACCAGCAGGCACACTCACCAACTCACCCCTCTACCATTCCCTAGCCAATGACCTAAGTAACATGCTGACCTCATATCTGCTGGGAAACAGTGAGCCTAAGTAGATGTAGTCATTTACAGGCAGTACCTTCTTAACCATTCAGCTTGTGCAGTCGCAGTTGTGTGAATGTGCATCAGTCAGGATGGTGTTAATGCATAACAACTGCTTTATAGTTCACAGCCTGGCAAAATTACACCTAGGAGAATACTACCACAAAATACTTTTAGCTTTTTTTTTTTCTTTGTATTCCAGTAACACAATTCTGCAGCTAATAACATTTCACACTCTCTTGTTCAGTTATTCAGTACAGATTGGGTTGAGGGTTTTTTGTCATACACACACATACACTGAAACAAATGTCAATTTTCTGCCTTAATGTTGGTCTACTGTTGGGTTTAGAAGATATTTCACAGGAGGACATTAAGAAGACAAAATCTAAACTCCCTTCATTTCAATGACCATTTTTTTTACCCAATGGAATGACTCTGAATATAGGCAGCCAACAGATGGATTGTTTGTATGCCTATTTACTCTTGCCGGCCCATGAGCCTTTAGAATTTTTCTTGGACTTCCAACTACAGCTACTCATCAGCTTCATAGTGTTTTAGGAACTAAGGATGTATATCAGGACAGGTGTCCTAAAAAAGAAAGAAGAACAAAGACATTTTTTATTAAAACTCTCATTCTGGGATCAAATATTTCTGCCAGTAGACTTTCCTGGGTTTTTGGTTTTGTTTGTTGTTCTTTTTTTTGTGCATGTGACGAAGAGTACAGTACTTACGTGGGAGAGCATTTTAAGTAGGAGCACAGAGTCAGGGAAAGAATGTCAATCTATCTTCCTACTTACAATGAAGAAACTAATAGCATAAAACCAATTTGTATATTTGGGAATATGATCAGATTGATTACTGGGAAAGACAACCTGAGTTACTTTACACAATTATGTAGATTAAGTAATGTAATTTATGAAACCACACATTACAATTTGAAAGAATTATGTCCTTAGATTCCATATACAAAACTTCTCTGATTTTTTTAGTGTTCAGATTTACCAGGTTCTCTGAAGACAGCTATGCCTATTACAAACTATTCCACTAATTTATTACTCTTTCAATACACTCCTCTCTAATGTATTTTCTCCCATGGATTAATAAAATAAGGGTCAGGCTTCAGAGGGTGACAAAGAGTAAGTCAGTTAGGATGATTTATAGTTCAGCTGAGAGTGCTAACAACACCATGTGATAAATACTCCTATCAGTTTAAAGTTGTCTCCTAATCATGGCAGCGAATGTTAGCGATAACTTCTCAAGCAAGAGCTGGCAGCATGCAAGAGTTAATAATGGCAGAAAAACAGGTAAAGGGCTAACTCCTGAGGAGCCCTTGGAGGTTTTTTAAACATGCATCTAAAGAAATATGACTAGAAAACAGAAAGCAGAGAATGTAAAATCTTCTATCATCTAGTTTTTCAATTCAGAAAAGCATTCATCAGACTGCTTTTTAATATTCTTGGTTGCTCTGTATTATAGCAGGGAACTCTTTTCGAAAAGAAATACTAAGAAAAAAGTATTTCTGTAAAATGTATGAACGGTATTAGAGTGAAAAAGGTCTTTAGAAACAGTTAACGCCTTGAGGGAATTCACCTATAAATAGAAAACTACAGCTAAGATCTAAAACACTGAGAAAAGTGACTCATAACAGAGTATGTTAAAAATTGACATCTGCAGGAAATGTGACATAATGTAATATTAACAAATACTTCCTAAGGAGCCATATTGAGAAGAAAATTACATTGTCTTCTGGGTGCTGCAGACTCCAGGCAACAAAGGTTTATTTGCAGCAATATGAGGCTCCAGAAGGAAGCCACCTGCAGCACTTGGACAAGGAGAAATTGAGGAATTCTGCTGATGAGACCACTGAAGCTGCTCTGGCAGGAAAGCTGCCCCAGCTCGTGCCCCCATCCCCCTTTAGTGCCGTCATGTCCAATGACTCCTGGGAGAAAGTAATGTCCCAGGATGAGACCATTTACAGCACTACATTATAGTGTTTGGGACAATTACTAAGAAGATTAGAACATTTTTATATTCATCTTAGACTCAGTTTCACTCCTCTGATGTAATTACACATCCAGGGAGTGCCTCTAGCTCTACACATGGTGGGGATTAAGTGGATCATGTGGACAGGATTACCTTTCAAATTTAAATTTTCAAATTTGAACAAAGTTTTATCACAAAGTATAGAGTTCTAACATCAGTTCTCACATTACTTTGAGAATATAGATTTATATGCAAATCCTATCAGCTTCAAAGATATTCAAATGAGACCTGTAACAGTTATTGTACCAAAATTGATTTTACAAATAATAGTAATTTTAAGCACTTTATAGAGTTTTCAGTTCATGTAGCCTTGAAGCTTATCTGATTACCTGATTATAAAATAGCAAGGATCTGAGAGCCTAAACGGTTTCTCTAGCAAGAGAATAGTAAATCAGGTTTTATACATTTGCTCCAATGGGATGTCTCTAACCCATTAGCATGGCTGGTACCATTTGAACTTTCTCTGTCAAAATGCACCTTCATTTAAATTGATAGGAAATAAAACAAGTGCCTGTGCAACAAAGTAAGGCAGACACAGTAATGAAAGCACAACTGATAACAGGCAGCAGGGATTCAACATCCTCACCAGGCATACCTGGTTTGGTCCCTCATGCTCCTACACAGGGACAGGAATGAGCTTTTGGTCCTGACAAAAAGACAATGTTCTTGTTGGAGACAGCACTTCTTCAAAGATCCATGGCACAAAACAACTCCCTTTTCTGTCCCAACCCTTAGTTGATAGAACATGAGGCTTCAAAACTTCCATGCTGCCTGGAAGCCCTAGAAACTTTACTTAAAGATTTAGAGAGGAAAAGCATGTAGAGAATTCCCAGCATTGATCAGCCCCCTTGTGCAGGTGTGAACTCATTAGCTCCCATGGTCTCAGCTATACCAAGGATTCACAGGATTTGTTCTTGGCTTTACAGCATTGCATCTGAGAATCTTCCCAAGCTATTAATCTTTCTGTCCAGCCATGACTATGAAATCTTGCTGTTTTTATCAGTCTGTGAGAGCTGAGAGGTGGCCTTTACAGTTGACCTTGCAATTTGGACTCCTAAATTTAGTTACTTTTAAGAATTTCAAAAACTTAGAATTTATTGCCTTCAAAAATGAAATTTTGGAGGAAAAAAGAATTGTTTGTTCTGAAAAGCAAACACTTCATTCAAAATGTCAGCTTTCAGGGAACAGAGCTAGCAGCGAATTTTTTTTTGTCTCAGGCTGCAGAAAGCCTAAAGTTAGGTTATAAATACATATTTTATTACAATGACCATTCTCTACTGGATCCTGGAGGCACATCAGAGATATGTCAAGCCTAACTTCTTTTTCTTTTTAAATACTACTTCACTAATAGCAGAGGGAAAAAGTGATTTATCAATGAGAGATTGGCCCACCAGGGGAAGAGAACAAGTAGTAAGGAATATTTAATTATTGGCTCAGAAGCACTGGTGAGAGCAGAATGTGCTCCCCCATCCTGTGCTCTTTGTTGGCCGTATTCTGAATATCTGCAGCACCTGGCACTGCATGAAAATAGCCAACTTTGGCCTCTGAAGCAGAAAAGTGCTGTCTTGTCTCACTTCACTTGTCCTCAGCTATAGGATACAACACTCCAATGTCTAATATGCGATTCTGATTATACTCTTTAACCATGCATGTGGCATAATTATACAAAACATTTTCTCAATCTGGCTATATATAGTTCCTTAATGTTTTCCTGCTAACAAATGGAATTATAGCAGCTAGTAATAACATCAGCTTTAATTAAATTTCACATTTTGACTATATCCACTAATTTTAAAGGCTGAGTCACTTAAGTTCTTATTAATATGCCTTCATTTGTAAACCAGATTGCTGTTTTTCTGACAAAGGTCTGCATTGAAATATAGAAGGAGCAACAGCTATCACTATAGTTAAGATTACAGAACTATTTTTGTCTTCCTTCAGTTTTTGACTAATAGACATGATATTTTCTGTGATCAGCATGAGCTTGAAAGTGAATACTTTATTACTTTGTCCAAAAATAAACACATCTTAGAGTTGGGAAAAATGTATATTTGGATAATAATATTCTACTTCTGGGGGTTTTTGTGGTGGTGGATTTTTTGTTTTTGTTGGTTTGGGGTTTTTTTTGCTAGTTTGTTGGTTTGGTTTTTTTAACAGCACTATAACTGAAACAGCAAAAAGTTTAAAGCTAAAGTTTATTTACCATTACAATACTTGTCAGTTGGAAATAGTTTCTTTTTCTTTTTTCAAATGGGTATTTCTTTTAATTTGATTGTGTTACAGATATAAGTCTTTGCCACTCAGGTGCTACCTCCAAAACTCACACAATGTGCAATTAAAGCCCATTCCACTACCTTGAGCTGACCTTCCAGTAAGTACCTGCAGTGATTTATTGTGCACGTGTGTGGATCTGAGGTGCATCGTAATTAGCAAGAAACAGACCAAAATTGGCCAGGCTGCCTGGATCGTAAGGGCATGAACGAGGGAAACTTCTAAGATGAAAAGGGACTTTAACATGTCCTTTGCAGCTTTGCTTTCATGTGCAAACCGATCAAGCCGCATACTCACAGAGAATTTGTTTCTTGGCAGGGATGCCACAGGGATATCTTTGGAACACAACAATTATTTTTCCAGAACAAAACAACGTGCTGTGACTTGCCTCCAACGGTAACACTTCAGTGGAAAAAAAAACTGTGCCAGCAAACGGTTGACTTTATCTTTAAATCTAAGGGTGAATATCCCAGTTAAAACCAAACAAAAAACCAGAACCTTTTGCGAATGACTTCAGCTTTGCTGGCTTTTTGACACCAACTTATGCCTAGAACTCAGTAAGTGTATGACAGTCCTAAAATCAACTATTCTGAGACCTTTTTAAAAAAGAACAAGGATTTACATTTATCATTTTAAGCACGTCCCTTTCTAAAGTTCATTAAATCCTTCTTCTATTCTGGAAATACAGATCACTGGTACATAACAAAAATAATTACCTCCTCTACAGCATTACTTTTTTATTTATATATATTTTTATCCTCTGCATTTTTTTCTCCAAAGTAAGTAGTTTCAACCTTTTAAATCCCCTTCCTATGGAACACTCTCCTCATGTCTAATCATTTAATCATCTGAATATGAATCTCCTCTATTCATGTTTAGGAAGGGTATTACTTTGAATCCTTGGACTTTGTGATGCTATAAGCTATGCTGTCTGCCTCTTCTAAAGGAGGCTGTAAATCCTCCCTCCTCTGAAGATCATGGCGTTTCAGACTGCATTTTCTAAGATTTCATATTTTATTGTTTTATCACGGAAGGGGAGCGAATGTTTAGGGCCCTATAATTTCTAGAGGGCATGTTCCAGAGCCAAAGCAGTCAATTAGAAGGAAGGAGCCAGGTACTGTTCTCTTTAGAAAATATGATGTTCAGAGA
The DNA here is from genome assembly GCF_003984885.1 of Neopelma chrysocephalum. Taxonomy (NCBI): domain Eukaryota; kingdom Metazoa; phylum Chordata; class Aves; order Passeriformes; family Pipridae; genus Neopelma; species Neopelma chrysocephalum. The sequence continues at coordinate 5,518,869 of NW_020897761.1, read as the reverse complement.
TTTTAAAGGCTTACTTAATGGGTTAGCAAGACATATTATAAGGATGTGCATAAATTAATCAAGGGCAATTATAAAAATTCTTCATAGAGATAAAGCTGAGTTGGGTATTAGATTAGTCATAGTGAAGCTGTCTTTACACAGCAGAAGCAATAGCATTTGTCCAGGTTAAGATCAAGCTCTGTTTGGTGCCCCAAAGCCAGTTCCATGCACATACCTGCACATTTCATGATGCTCAAGAGGTCAGGTTAAAAGGACAGCACTAGCTGCTTTGTTGCAGATGCTACCATGGCTACTTGCAAAAATGACCCGATTCAAAAATGAATAAGCTCCTTTTACAAACCATAAAATAAACTAGCATGACCATCTTGTTACACAGGTTTAGATTCCATTTACATTGTAACTAGTGGGTTAATGAAAACATTACTTGTGTGTCTTCTGAAATATTTCCATTTAGTATTTTTAATTGTGTATAGAAGAGTTGGTTTATTATCTTTCCAGACTAAGGTATAGTCAGTGTTCAGTCAATTCCAACGTACTAAAATTGACTTTACTAAAATTCCCGGAAGATCTCTCATTATAAAATAAAAAGAATACTTTCTGAAATCAATTAATTGATGACACACTTTTTTTAGCCAATCTATTATTATATGATCCTTTTTTGTCCTCGCAGCACCTGTTTTTACAGATTTGAACCCCAGCTGCTGGTTCAAGTTGAAAATTAATTTCACACATTTGAATTGGTACATGAATTACAGTCATGGCTGATGGGATCAGAACGATCTTGGAACCAAGCCTCAGAAGCAGGGAAGGTCACTTTCTACAAAGAGATTGTTAATGACAAGGGTGAATAATCGGAACTTAATGAGCACTGAAGAACCTTTCAGAAGTACTTTACGAATCTTCCAAAAGGCTTCACGAGATAGCTAGTTGCATCAAGTTCATAAAAAGTTCAATCAAAACAAGGATATTTTTCAAACGTAGCTAAAACAAAGTCAGGAGGGACTATGATTTCAACAAGGCATTTACTTTAGTGACCAAGTATAGGAAGTTTTAGATAAATGTAAAGTTCTGGCTCAGCAAATCTGACTTTAAGGTTGCCCTGAAGTAAGGGACAGAACAAGATGTTCTACCACTGCAGTCTTTGACTCAAGCTCAGATGTAGCACTGAGGCCTCCTGCCTATGTGCACAGTACAGATAATCAATGGTTGGTTTTGGCAGTAGAAAACAATTTGTAATAGCCGAGCTCTGAGTGAGGATGATTTACCATCCTTCCACAGATGGACTATTTCTCATTAGAAACTCATTTAACACTAGCTTAGTTTTTTCTCCGGTACATTACAGTGCAAACATACTCAGATGCTGTATCATAGAGGTTCATTTTGCAAGATGATCTGCCCTGGCAGATTCTTGTATCTGCACAGCTTAGATGACAAAATCAGGACTTATTCTGTGTCTTTGCAAACTCCATTCCTATCCACCATTATGTTCAAATAAACAGCAGGAATAAGAGATGAAGTTAACAAGGTCACTGTACCTTTATCCTGCACTGTAATAAAACCATCCACAATAGAAAGTTAGTGCAAACCCTTACAGTGATTTTCTGCCACTGCTTTTTACACCATCCTCACTGATACCAGAGCACCCAGCAAGAGAGGGCCTTCTGTTGTGATTTTATCTTTACTTTTCGCATGTTACTCTAAAACCTGCTTGATCATTTGTTAAGTATATTTTTCAATGGTGAAAAGCAACACAAAATACATATTTATTAAAAGTAATGTCTTCTACTCTACCCTTTCGTTAAATCAGGCTGGAAACAAGAGCAGAAATTGATCTGGCTTTTCTGCAACACATGGGGTTCATGTCACTGCAGAGTCTGGATCTTTATTTTCAAGAGGAATTCTGTTCCATCATGATAGCTTAATGAACACAAGATGTCACAGTGTTACTTTTACAGCAAAGCTGAAATTTGCTCTTTACAAATATATGGCTACCAAACCTTCTGACTCCTCTGATCATTGCAATCAGTCTCTTAAATAATATCTTGTATTACAATACTTGCGTAGTTTGACTGAGGCATCAGCAACAAAGATAAGTTTTCTTAAAAGGCATCTGAAATGGCAAGAAGTAAATTTGTCCTCATTGTTTATGATATTCTTAATAAAACTTTTAAAACAGATCAGACAAGCTGCACAATACACAGTTGCAAGCATGAACAGTCGTGTATTTCTGAATATTAAAAAGCGTAGTCACAAATATTTGCTTAGGCAAAGTTGGGCCTACAAGTTGAAAACAATTTAGCATCCTTTACAAATTGGTATACAAATTATAAATTGGAAGCTAAAATTTTAAAAAAGGAAAATTACAAGACAGAATGATTCAATCTTGAAAAGGTTTTGTTTAATTATTCAGAGATCATGCCTTGTGTTAAGAAATTATATCACAAGTTCTTTTTTCAGTGGGACATTCCTACGAGATTGTTAAACAGAATGCTTCTTAAATAATGCTTATGCAACCACTAGTATGTGATTTCTCCTGCTGCTGTTTGACCAATTATTTTTCATAAATCTAAAAAATACTTTCATCTTTTTTATAAATCTAAAAATTGCTTTCATCTTGAAAAGAAAATAAACATCAAACCTTAGCTTGATGCTAGTATTTGGGCCCTTCAGTCATAATTTGCTGAATATCTGTGCATCTTTGCAACAAACGTTTGTTGCAGGGCTTAGTTTACATTCCTGACATCACAATTTCTTCCATTCTTAATAAATTATAAATGATAGCTTTAGCAAAACTGTTATTGAAGCAGATAGCATTTGATTCAATACATTAAAAGCCCATTATATTCCTACATCATAAGTGGATAATAATTGCTTTATTATTAAAACATGCCTTTCATTCTGAGTTTTTAATGTCTTTTCTGAAATCAGGGTAGCACAATAATATTGACAGAAAAGCTAAAGGTTATATGGACAGTAAAATGTCATGTGTTATCATTATACAACACAGAAAAGGTTTCCATTTATAGATTTCATTATCAACTGCATTTTATGTTCAAAATATTTAATCTGTCTCTTTTATCTCAGAATCCTGTGTTGACCTTCATCTTTAGGAGGATTTAAACTGTGTACAATGCTGCTGCTCAATCATCATTGTTTTAGTTTTCCTGAAAATGGTCTATTAAAAAACAAAATCAAAATGTCACATTTGTTATTAATTTTCTTCCCTTTCTATAACAAGGCAATTTTTTACTTGTTTTTTAACGAGTGGGAGCCTGGCTGGTTAAGATACCCAGTACTTACGTTGCCTTTGCACACTGAGACTGAACTGTAAACCTGTAATCATCTAGGAAGTAGAAAGTTCAGTGTTTCTGTGTGTTTCAAACATAATCATCATAAATTTTCTATGTACATTTAGTGGGATCAAGGTGATTGCTCTCCCTACCAAAATGGGCCTTAAAAAAAAAGCATTTTCAAGATGACATTCACAGTGCAATCACAACATATTGTTACACATGTGATGGTGTTCTAAAGAAACATTTTTTCCCAGCTTGGTGACCACTGGCTTTCTTCTGTTTCCTTCTTGGCTGGTATGTAGATTTGCATGTGTACGCTTGCATAAACCTGTGTTTCTAGAAGGCAGTTCTTTAGAAATTCAATTAGGATTTATGTTGGAAAGAAAGATGATAAAAGTAGCTAGATTATTTATAGTGGATTTTTTGAAAAATGCTACTATATAAGCATACAAAATAGAAATACCTTCAGAAAAAAAGTAAAAAAGTAAACAAAGATAAGAGGATTAAGGGGACAATCAAGAAGAAGAGTTCACTGACCTTGCCTTGCCCAGCTATCCCACCCACCCACAGTGGAAGCTGGCAAGGAGCCACTGACTCTTGTATGTCAATTAGACAGGTAAGGACTTGACCTACTGTAAGTACATTTCAACTTAGTTTAAATTGACCCTGTGATATGCCCAAAATAAAATTTAGAAAAAAAAATTAAAAATCACTAGTATGCTATTAAGAAGTTCAAATGACACAGAATACAAGACAACTCACAGATACCAAGGCAAGCTATTTTCAAAATAGCATGTAGAAAATGGGTTAACAGCTAACATTACCAAGAGTCTCTGCAAATTACAACACTAAGCCCACTTTAAAACTGCATGGCTACTTAACCTTTATTCTAGTGACTGCCAGTGTGCCGAAGTGCCTTCATTACCAAAATGGCTTTCAGTACTTAAGAGCTATATACAAAGCAGAGTAAAATTAGTGGAATGCTGACTTCTGAAGGGCATATGGCCCCTGCTGTCTATTGCAATCCATGGTCCCTTGTTCCATACCTATGCTCAGGACAATGGAGGGGAAATTAGATGCCTGTAAACTGGGGTCACAAAAAGTACTGTGGTGGAACATAGTGTCCAGCCATTATGATATGCTGGAAAGGCTTACGGCACAGTTCTTACCTCTCAGTTCTTGTCATTCTCTCAACCAGCAGATAATAACCCACTCTGAAATCCTGAAAACATTCATCAGAGATTACATAACCCTGCAAGAGATCACGCCCCAATGCCTGTTACTGCAACACTCTCTTGTTTGTGATTTCAAAAAGTTTCAAGACATCTGACATCTAGAGGGTCAGTAAGTGAAGCACATTTCAGTGGAAGACCTAAAAGACCTAGTGGTCTTAAGCTTTTGACCACTAGGCTGCATTTCATTATGCTCCTTCTGCATGGGCTTACACAGTGCCAGCTGCTGGGAGAGCAGTGGAGATATGAATGCTGATTAATGCAAGTGCTACAGTGACTCATGGAGCTCATTCCCAAAGATTCTCTGTCTCAGTGGTTAATTAAGATCAGGCAGAGAATAAATTGAAAGCTGAATTAGTTGTCTTAGAAACTAAAAAAAAGTCTTACAGTCAGGACCTTCCCTGAAGACATCTTACCCCATTCCATTTGTGACCAGTATCATTTCACAGGGAAAGCACTCATGAAAAATGATTGTAGGTCAGGTGAATCCAGACTAAATCTGGAATATGGGTGGAGGAAGTTAAGTTCGGTGTAGGAACTGAAGGTATTTGCTCTTTCAGTTCTTGACTTCGAAGTCCTATTAATGTTATGGACAGGTGTTATTTACAGAGACTAAGATGGTCAGATCAGACCACTGATGTGATTTAAACAGACCAGTAGTAATGTTCTGTTCTGAATACGGCATTAATCAGAACGGGACAAGTATTTCACGTCTGTTTTGATGGGTTTGTTACTGTCAGCTCTAAGACAGTTTGTCTTCCTTTTCTGCTGACTTAAACAGTTTGCTTAGAAATACAGTGACCAGCTGGCATGCACATTATAAGAGGAAAAATAAATTCATTTAATTCAAGTGTTGGCTATCACTTCAGCTTTTCCCCATTTTAAAAAGATTAAAAAAATAGAATACATATCCAAAGCCATAGAGATGACAACATAAAGGATTATATTCCCAAAAGACTTTCTAATCAAAGTTTACCAATCAAAATGCATTTTCCAATAACCAGGAGGAAACTATATTAGCCTGCAAAAAAGTGATGGAAACAGTGTTACCACAAAGCCCTCTCAGAATGGCTGTTGATAAGTTTCAAGGCTTTCTTCTTTGATAGGAAAATTAATAAACAACTTCTGGTGCATAGTAGGCATCTCTGTTTGCTCTCCTTGGTGTGTGGTCTAGGGCTATTTAGAAATTCAGGGCAGAGACCTTACAACGAGACATGCATCTGCTGAAGGAAATACATCTGGGCACTCTGTTTATCTACAGGAATTTCTTCATACTTTATAATATTGACATATTAAAACCAAGTACTGCAAATCTAATATGTGTGTTTCCTGGGTCACTTGGAGAAAATGCAATCTAGAGTTATTACAAATGCCCTGCAGTATTGCTTTGAAGTTAATGTAAATTTTGGGCCTTAATGCACACATCTGTCATCCTGACAAAACCTCTTGGTAAACAAAATTAATTTTAGGATTCATACTCAATGTTAATTAAAATTTATTAATATTACTACTAATAATCACCAATGTGAAATTGATTTCAAGATCTCTGAACACACCCCTTTGGACAGAAGTCTGCATTATAATTTCAATGTTTTCTGAAAGGAACAAGAACAGATTGAGAACTGAGAACCATGACAATCTTGGCCATACTGTGACCCTGAACAAGTGCCTTAAACACTGCTTCAGTCACCTGCTGTCAATATAATTTAAAACACAAGCAGCGAGAGGATGCTAACAAACCAAGGTGCTCACAGAAAAGATGCCCATTAGCCGAAAAATATTTTGTGCTTCTAATCCAGTTGTTGAGCAGGTAACAGCAAACAGAGAAACAGTTCAAACAGGAAAAGCTAAAGTGCACGCACACACTGGATGAATTTAAGCTGAGCAGCTGTACACGCGAACAGGAAGCTTTCCAAGGGTCAGAATTAGGTAGACTGCTGGCGGGTTTCCTTTCCCCGTTCCGTGCCAGGCTCCGCTCTCCCGCTCCCGCCGAGGCGCAGTGCGGGGCTGTGCCCGCCAGAGGGCAGCGCCGGCCCGGCCGGGGGTGGTGCCGAGGGCACCGAGGGTCGGGAAACGCCGCTGGCGAAGAGGTTCTCTGGATAACAGGCACGGAGCGTGGAAAGGGAAGAGCCAGCGATCCTCGCAAGAGTCAGCGATCATTGCCAAGCTGAGCTTTGCTGCAGCACCGGCCCAGGAGCGGCGGCAGAGGAAGGAGGTGCCCCTTGGAAGGGGCGATGGGCTCCGTGTGCCAGCGGTTTGTCGGCAGGAGAAAACCACACTGAGAAAGAATCCTCCGGAAAGACAGAGCTCTGCTTTCTAACTCTACCACGTTTAGGACACTCGTTCATCATCTATTCAAAAACCTGTTTGTTGATGTTTGATATTAGCAAAAAAAAATTAAAATCATCATCATGGCCAGGCTTCGTGAACAAAGATTTAGGAAGGCTCTATCCACATTTGTTGCAAGCACGCTGGTGGCTAATCAGGCCAATACGAGATAGACATATCCGATTGCAAAAGGCACAGCAGAAAGACTCCTTAGGTTGTATATTCTGCAAGACACGATTCTTTTTGCGTTGTCTTTTCTCATCGAGGGTGATCCTGTGTGTGTTCTCAAAGGAAACAGCAGCGTTATAGATGGTGTGTCTCCAGATCTCCCGATTGGAGGCCAGAGTAGACCAGTTACGATGATCAATATGGCCAAGGCTGAGATGTTTGATATTAGCAAAAAAAATTAAAATACGCTGAGAAAAATATTACCTTTCTGATCACTGGGGGTAAATGCTTTTCAAAGTTTTATTATGGTCTGATTTCTCACTGAAGATGCAAAGTTATAGATTTAGACAAAATTAAATTTGCTTTTAAGATGTCTTTTTGTTAAAACAGATATTGGTACAACTTAATGGATAATTTACAATATTTAGCCCAGCTGTACACTGATACATTGATTTCTGGATCTTTCATCATTGATGAATGCAATTCCACTGAAAAGATATGAAAAATGCCTACACCTAGACAGGCCTTCCACAGAAAAGAAATGAGATTGAAAAAATGTATTTTCTGGAGTATATCAAAGCAGTCCACTTGAGTGAATTGTACATGGTGACACTTAATTGATTTTGCTGCACCTGAAGAGTGCTCTCAAGGCTCACAGGACCTCACCATTAAGAACACTTATTAAACCCACATAAATTGTGCTTCAGTTTTGCCCTGAATTCAGTTGCTGCTGTGCTGATGAGCTACTTAGAGGCCCCAAGGGAGGGAAGAACTAAAATGAATAAACATCCTCCAAGTCTCAGGCACCATAGAACCATTTTATTAACTGGTGGTAGGAAACAATATATACTACATCACATCTCAAAATTAAAGGTCCAATGGCTTCCCAGTTTATTCCTTCAGGTTCTTAAAAAGTTCTTATTTATAACAGATTTCCACATGCAGTATCTACATTAGATTGAGCTTAAGGCCACAGCAGTGGGAGCTCTTTGCCTTGCAAAGGTGAGTGCTTACAGAGAGAAAATGAGAAAACTGAGTCTTACAACTCAGAATATTTCACTGGATTCTAGACAGCAAAGTGTGGACTAGAGAAAAGGAATCTTTGAAGGATGTAACTACATTTTTATTTTTTTTGAGCAAACGCAGCAAGTACTGGAAAGCACATTTTCAGAATATTTGAAGAAAGGCAAATAACTAAAGAACGCAGACACCTTCTAACAGCCAGCTTTTTTTTTTTTAAATCCATATAACTACAACCTACTTCTTCTGTTCCTTTCATCATATCTTTGGGTTTGCAAATTGTAGGCAAACACCTATAAGATTGCACTGATCAACTACTGCTCAAAGTAGAAGAGTCCGTTCGTTACAGCTCGTTCGGGAGTAACACTGGTGAATGGGAACTAGGTTGACTATCTGTGAACGACCATCAAAACTCTTCTATCCTCAAATTCAGGATCAATACACAAAGAAGCTTGAAGAAACTAACAGGGTAATGATGTGGATCAGTGTTAAAAGCCTGAAAGGTATTACAATAAGAATTTTTTTTAAAATAGAACAGAATGAGACTTAGTCACCTATTGGAGAAAACAATGGGTTACTAAATAATACACTGGCCTGAATGTAGTTTCAATTCTAAATTTGCAATTAACTTCCTGTATTTTCTTGAATTTGTGAATTAAACCACTTGTTCTAGAGAGAAGTACACATAGCCGAATTTCTACTATCAGTTCTTTTAAAGTGCTTAATTAAGTCTCATTTTTATGGAAACATCAATTTACGCTTCTAAAAGTGACTGCTGTCATAAAATCAGGGGGTTTATTTTGTTCCCATTGAATACCTCCAGCCTAATTTTTAAATCACTATATTCAAAGACACTGTTATTAATAACAACAGAAATTAAATAGATAACATTACATAAGCAAAGTACCTCTGATAACTCTTTTCTGCTGACAGAAGCACAGATTTTCAAGTCAATTAAAGTCTGTTCATTCATCTGAGAGAATAATATTTTGCTGAATATTTCACATATTCATGTGAATAAATCTATCTACAGTAATTGACTGGATTTTACTTGAACACATGCTGCAGAACATTAATGAACACACTGATGTAACGAGCTGCAGCTGCTTATTGACAGCAGTGTATTATGAAGATATTTGTTACATCTCTGATTCGTAAAGTCCTGTTTCATACCTTTGATTACTGAGAAAGGATATATATTCCCAGTGAGACTGTAAGTCTACTAGCTACAAACTTCAGTGACCGGCAAAGAAAATGTCTTTACTATTCAGCTCAATTTAAGACCAAACTTAGTTGTTTCAGAGCCAAAGTCACTGTGCAAAAAGAGGACAACTCAGAAGTTCTGATGCTTAACCACTCCATCTCACATTTACCTAATGCCAGTAGCAATTTAGGACTGACTTAAAATACTCTTGGCATCAGTTATTTCTCTGAAGACAAGTGCTTTCCTAACAACTAATACATGAAAATCACTGTCTGCCACCCCAAATCTTTTCTTTCAAAATGGACAGCTCTATTCTATTGGTTCCTTTATAGCCAAAAACCCCCACATAACACCAACAACCAGAAAAACCACACACAACTTGGAAATCACCCAAACGCCTGCCATAAACTTTTGGGGAAAGAAATTCTCTCCTAAGAGAATCTCCAATGTTCTCTTTCAGTTTTGTCATTAACATACACGTGTGCACTCCTCTATTCCTGGTCATAAAAAAAGGCATCTAATGGGTCAGACTCTCGTACCTATTTATGTACCTAAGGCAACTGTAAGCAACCTACTTGGATTTTCAGTAGTACCCATGCAGGTTATGTTCTTGGCTCCCACTGGAAGGAGTAATGAGTTGTGCAGTAAAAATACACTTTGGCATAAATTACGCCAGTCTGCCACATGCTGTTTTCAAATTACAGCTGTAAAATACACTATATTTGTCCAACAGTTATTGCTTTGAATTGCTGCAAATCTCCCTGATCTGGGGCCAAAAGCCCTGGTTTCTCCAAGGTCAGTGCTTAACATGTCATACGTCTGTAATCAATTTTCTCTTTCTACAGAGAGCCTACTGTTATTATTGTCATATGATTTTTACTGAAAATTTTTGCAAGCCAGTAGGATTATTTCCAGAGCTGATAGGTCATGAAAACCCTGAAGCTGTCATTAAAATTCAAAAACATTCTCTCATGAACTATTTTACCCCATATATACATTGCTGCAGGGTGGCTCAAAATATGACAGGTGCAAACCCAAAAATATACCTGACCTGCATTTTAATTTTGTCTTTCTCATATTCAGAGTTCCGAAGAATTTCCTTAAAGTCAATTCTAATAACAACATTACAAACACTTTCACATCTATAAATAATTGCTAATCTTTTTCCTTTACTTTCTTTTGAGATATACCTATCTGTAAAGTTTGGGGTTTTTTTTTCCATTTTAAAATTGCATTTTCTTCTTAATACCTCATGCTTAGTGCTTTCTGGAGAAAGGGAGCTTAGGATTTTATTCCAAGCCTATTCCTGAAATCCTTGTCTACACATAATGTGCACTCTTTATATTGCAAAGAAATCGGGCTCTAAAGCTCACTAGAGATGGAAAGAACCTGCCTTTTGATTATTATGGTCCTTGCTTCTCAGCATCTTCTTCCTTTTTAATACTAGCAAAGTCCTGCCTTTGATTATCCTTGGCTTTGTTTTTTTAACTTTTCTTTACCCCAAAGGTAAATGCCTGGAGAATGGATTTTAAGCCTCAGGATTGTGCTTTACTCCAGTATTACAGATAAAATACCTGAAAACACCAGAAGCATGTTAATAGAAAACTTCAATTTATTTTAATGAGGCCAGAACCTCATCCTACATAATTTTATTTCTTTCCATATAAAGCAATGAAACCTTTAATTCAAACAATTACATAAACAGGCATGAATCATGTGAAAGGAACTGCCCATTCACCCTGAGTGGTAGATTTGATGCCACTAAGCATCAATCTTTTTGCTTAGGAAGGGAATTGTGTTACTTTCATTGGAGAAAGTGTCAGCAATCAAGGGCCTGATTCAAAAGAAAGCAAAGAACGCTTTCCAGAAGCTGCCAAGCACCCTCACTTCACAGTGAAATCCAAATGCAACCAGTTCATACTGCATGTAGGAAAGGAGTATCACACCACAAACTACAAGACAGTGCAATACGTACATTTGAGAGGAATTAGGTTTTTCAACCTTATTGTGGGAAAGTGGGTTATTTCTAAAGAAGTTATTCCAAGTAGGTTTAAATTAGAGGTGAAATAAAAATTCATTTCATATTGTTACATAGTGTCATGGAAACCTACAAGAACACAGAAGGAAGAACATATTTCATGTTTTCCCTGGAAACACATCTGCATATTGGAAAAATGATAAGCAAGGTAACAGAGATGCAGACTTATGGAGGATAGAAACACAGAAGGTTCTCATTTCAAAAATCATAGGTACCTCCATCTGTCATTCAACCCTGCCCAGGCTGATGAGAACCAGAATGAAATCCGAAACACTAAGTCCCAGATTGCTGCTCTGGCAACATTCCTCTGACTGATCAGCTTTGTGACCAATCCTGCTTTTATTACCTACTTCACAGTGAAAAGTTATGCTTAGTTGTGATTATGTTTGCCCAGTTATAAATACAGCAGATAGACTAATTTAGCAATAGAAGAACTAGATAACTTAAGCATATTTTGAATTTAAAAATTATTGAAAATTACTCATGAAGAAAAAAATGCATTGCCATTTAGAAGCGTCTGTGATTACAAACATTTACATTATTTAAGTGATTTTCAGAGTTGTTAACACAGGTTCAATGCCCAGATTTGGTGAATCTCCATGGGGTTTACTTGTCTAGATAACTGCCTAAAAAGAACAGGGCCTCTAAATATTTATACAAGCAAAGCAAAACAAGGAATTCATTCGACACTGTAATTAGCCATAATCTTCCTCCTAACTAGTTTGCAAGCTGCACTTCATTGTGTATTTACTCTTAAAACAAAGCTAAATTGTCACAGCACCTAGGACAAGGACAGGGCCAAACTGTGCTAAACTCAGAAGAAATGAAGGGAAACAGTGATTCTCCATCAGAGACTTAAGGACTCGTTACATCTTGCATGTCTAACACCAGTTGCAGATTGCAGGGACTTCTTTTGACTGTTCCCCACCTTGACACTTCAGATTAGCCAAACTACACTGACAGGGGAAGCTCATTCTTTCACAGCACTACATCAGAATGTTTTCACTCAGGCAAATATCTGAAACACAGCTTTTGCCCTTGCTGAACATCCAGCTGCAAATGGCTCCCTCTGTGTGCAAAAGGAAGGGATATCTGAGATTTTTATTTGAATGCTCACACTACAATAAATTCATTAGAAAGAAATAAAACTCTGTATACCACTGGGAACAGAAAAAACTGTGGTACAGAAACTGTTTCACCCAGTGGCAGCTTGCCACTGAAATGATAGCAGGCAATCACATAAAATGGACACTACACGTAAAACTACATTGCCAGCTTGCCAGCTCCAAAGGGCTGGTGCTTGGCTTTGGCAGTGCTTATGGGTACATTGTACTGCCCATATAAAGTTATTGGATTAGAAAATATACCTGGGCAAAATATGGCTGCATGCTGCACTTTGAAATCATCCCTATTCATTTTGATGCGCCTCCATGCTGACATAGGATACTTCAGATGCACATGTTGGCAAGCCTGAGAATTTTTTAGAGGCTTCACTGAGAGAATTGGCATATTCAAATAGTGGAAAATTAATTCTAGAGTTTGCTTGGGGCCTGGCTCCTAAATAACAGGAAAAAATACCTGAAACCAGAACCATATTCTCATGCCATTCAATGCATTTCCCAGTGGGTGGTACATGAGAAAACAGCCTTTAAGCTCTGCTTCTGGCTTAAACTATGGGAAGGTGATTAAGTATAACCACTCAATGGCAATGAAATCTGAAGAGAAGCTATTCACACTCTACATTTTAACTGTGAAAAACATAGTAGAATTTTAGACCAATTCATCTCCAGCTGAAGAACACAGGCTTTCAAAGAACCAAATGTGAGCAGAATTAAGAATCAAACCCTGCACTAGCAGAGATAATTTTCCCAGCCTTTATTTAATGATTTATATGTTGAGAGAACCGAAATCACTATCCGTTTCCAGGATGTTTATGGGAAATAATAATAAAAATTACTTCACTGAGCATCTCATATATCCCCAGTCAGGAGACATATACCAGACAATACAAAGAAAAATTCTAATTCAATGATTTAAGTAAAAAGCCACCTGGATGCATAGCATGCATGGAATAAAATATCATACAGCCTTTTGCCTTCAGCCTTGAAAATGCCACTGTTATTATTCTGTAATATTTTGTGTGATATGATTGCTGATACCTCTTTGAAAGGCCAGTCTGTTTGGGACAGGGAAGACACAAAGACAGGGCCAAGGTGAAAGAGTTTTCATTTACAAATTTTTACGCAGAGTAGCAGAAACAGAAATTTAACTGTTTGTTTTGTCCTTAATGCTTAGAGCAAAACTATTGTAGGATTTCACTTCTCAAAAATCAGCTGTCAGTATCATAAGTATTGTGTGAAGTCACTATTGAACAATATCAATAATATTTAAAGGACTTGCTTTTACCATGCAATAACCCACTATGTTACTGACAGTAAGTTATAGCTCTCTGATAGTAAAGAGTTTTAAAGAGACACCCCTAAATTTCTAGCAATACCTCCTTCAATTCCACGTCAGTTTGATGGATCTCTCTCCATGAAATAACACAGTGGTCTATTCAAATAAAATTTGAAAGGACATCTCAAAGATGGTCAGCCTGAACAGAATAATGGAGGAATAAATAAACAGAGATCAAGGTAGTTGGCTGGGATTAAGCCATGACAACCCTAAGATTGGGCAGTGCCTGCAGCTTGCCCTGAGTTTCAGTGTGCATTTCAGGAATAGCTTTTAAGATGCGGATAATCCAGGCAGTTCACTAGAAGATGTTTCATTTTGTTTCACCAATTTCACTCCAGCACACAGTTCTCCAGGGTCCAATAGTACCAAGGAACCTGCCTTCAGAAGCAGGTCTTCTCCATAAAACTCACCTCTGCTTTGGTTTAAGTCTTCTTGTGTAACCTTGACAGGGATTGACCTCTGAGAAAACTGCCACTCCCTTCTTATTGTTGAGAAAGAAATACATATTGGCTTTAAGTTAATCCTATAATCAATATATAATATTTCAAGTATAGGAGATTGATAGTGCTTTGGAAACTGAGCCATCAATGCACAATACTCTGGACACCTACATGCAGAAAACAAACTCTGATCTTTTACTGTCAAGTTTTGTTCAAAGAAATATTTCATGTTTAGAGCTTTGGACATTGTAGGTTGTGACTGCAAAGCCAACTCTACAGGTTAAAATCACAGAACCCAGCAAAGTAAATTTCCTGTGGAAACCCTAGAATTTGAATGACATTTTCCCAAGAGCTCTTTATTACATAAGAAAAATGTATGTAGTAAGAGAAATTAAAAGAAAGTCTTAAAATTATTTGTGCTGCTGAAAAAGCTACATTAACCTGAAAACTGGACGTATTGGCCTTTTTAGCCACCAACGCGCTTGCAAGTATAGTGGGTAGAGCCCTTCCCAAATCTTCGTTCGTGAAGCCTAGCCATGATGATGATGATGATGATGATGGATAGACTATAAAACTATTTTATAATCACTTACAGAAATCCCATATTGTCTATTAAAAATTTATCAGCAACCCTAAAATTTTATTTCTTCTACAGCATAAAACATAATTGAAAGGAATAAACAAAGACGAGTTAGGTTAATAATGCACAGTACAGAACAAACTTCACTCTAAAGAACTGTGAAAAGGAAGATAATGAATGCATTTTAAATCATGCTGCACAACAGGAATTTACTCAAAAAGTGACACTGAAGAAGTGTTGCAAGGGAAATTATAATACTTAATAAACCAGATTTTCATTTTCCAGGTGTTTTTATAGATAACTCTGCTTTTTACTGCATGTGTTCTATATTTTCTGGATTGAGTTTGACTCACTTAACTTTTTTCTTGCTTAGAAAACGGGGAAAAAACCCATTCTGTTGAATTATTTATTTTTTTAACACATCAAGGAACTTTCCTCCTAAGCTTAAGCGTTTTCTGAAGGTGTTATACAAGAATTATATGATGTAAAGCTAAACAATGAATTTTCTTTCAAAGACTGAATGTGTTTGTGGCAGAGTATGAGGCAGAAACTGCCTTCAACTCAACATACTAACTGGCAATTCGGCCAGCACATATGAAGGTGAAATTATGAGGAAGAAGAACTGATATTTGCAGATATAATGTCATTTAAGAAATAAATTGTCTGGCGGTTTAAGACTGTAGTTGTGCAAGATATTTCAAAGAATTTACTACTTTAGATTAAGGTGTCTTTTTAGCTTACAGCTAGGAACAACCTTGATTTCTAAAACATGAAATTTGTAAATTACTTTAATGCATAGTTAAAATAGAATGCAATTCTATCATACATTTTTCAGGTAAATAAATGAATAAATGTAAACACTGTGGTAAAACAACATCCAAGCATCACAAGAATTAATATTTTCCTACTGTAAGACAGAAATATGTATACAAATCATTTCAGCTAAACAATTTCAGCCTGAAAGCAGCCATACTACTATACCTGACATACACCTACTGAGGGGGTGGAGACACAAAATATCTGTATTTTACACCATCTCTAAATCTTACGAATTCATGGGATCACAGTTCCCAGCACTGGGAGCAGGTTACCATTGCTGAATGTTTTGTGAAGAAGCATCCTGAAAGATTCCAGTCCAGCATCCTTATTAATGTCATCTATACTGGCAATGCATAGGAGACAAAGATCCCCCTGAGCATGAGACAAAGAGGCAGTGAGGGCCTGTCTCAGGCAGTTGCCCCTCTGAGAGCTTGCAGAGTGCCCCATTCCATAGGTGCCATTCACTGAAAGCAGCTCTCTCATGGTTGCACACCTTGGACAGGGCTGCCATGGGAATTCTGCTCACCACTCCCACCTGGGCAGCATCTGAATGGAAAACATCACAGATGCTCTGCCTCAAGATGGACCAGAGCTACCAGACATGGTTGCAATTTCTTTGTAAAGCACAGATGACTTTAGATCTCTTTTCCAGACATTTTTAACTGAAATAGTTCCTACCTCTCTGCTCTATGCAGCTCAACTGATGGTAAGAAAAGTGCTTAACTCTACAGGCTAAAAGTCTATGAAAAACTATCACAGCTGTGAAAGTAGCCTACAACTGCCTAAAATATTTCTGAAATAGTTCACTACAAAATATTTACAGAACATCCTGTTCATTTACACAACACTTTGTTCAAGTGGACAGAGAAAAAGATTCGCAGAAACTAATTCAGGATGGTTAATGAGTCATTCAAATATATACCAATATATTTTTGTGCCATGCTCCAATGCTACATATTCACGTACAGCACTGCATAAAAGTCAGAGGCTTTTCCTTTTTAAAACTAATCATGGCTGTGGAAAAGAGCAGAAATACTGATGTCAAGTGAATTGTACAACTTTGAGGAGAGTAAATTCATTTTATTTAAATTAAGTATTCCAGACCAGAGACCAGACCTACTTCTCAAGATACCAAGAGTTTTCTAGTTATACAGAGTGTATTGAAATCTAATGACTCTTCCCAAAACTAGCTGTGAGGAAAATGGGACAGTTCACATTGACTTCAAAGCACTTTGAACCAACCCCTAAGGAAGATGGGAAAGTCTCAAGGAGGACAGAAGACCTGGATGGAAAAAATTTACTATACTAGTATTTTTAAGGGGAAAGAACAACAAGAGACATTTAAAAACAAACAAACAAGAATAACACAACAACTGCTGAGCAGCACAAGGGAATTTTTAGCAGTTTAGAAAATGTCTTTGTGGAAAGATAGTTACAGATAAAGGATAAGGTACAGAGACATACAGAGCTATTTCTAGAAGGAGGAAACAGAATTCAGTAATTTATAGTAGTCCTGATTAGAATTTTAGCATGATTTTTATCCTGAACCAGAAGAAGGAATGTGAAGTATGAATTATCCATGGGATCTGAATCAAACGTACATGTTGAATTCCCTAGCATTTGCTGGCTTGTCCTACTTATTTCAGAGTAATTTAAATGTGTTCTGTTAAATTCATTTAATGTAAAATAAAATCTTAGCTGTTTTTTATATTTTCTATTTGTGGTATCACACAAACTGGGTCTCACTTACTGTTGCATCTCATGGTAAAATGCAACTCTATTTTGTCCAAAAAGACCAAAACGATGCAAACAAAAGGCTAAATGCCTATTACCTGAACAGCCAGTGTTTCAAAGAGATCCTATTTCAAGGTAAATAAAGGCCCATTTAGCAAGTCTGGCATTTGGGTTGCTATACAATTTACCTAGCTGCAGGTCAAAGCTTTCAAGTTATCACAGAAGGATAGCTTGCATGGGCTGTTTACTTCTTAATACAGTGTACTACACTGAACACAGACAGAGCTACTTCATCCTCAAAGTGTCCAGCAACTGCAAAAGATATCATTAACACATGATACAACACTACTTTCAAGGCAGAGCAGTCCCATAGCTGCCTCCCATAGCTCTGCTACTGCAGAGCCTGACAGAAGATCTGGTTGTCAAAAAAATCTTTATCAGCTTTATAACAGATCTAGATGAACTATAGTGGTGTAGGGAAAGCCTGGATGGAATAGCTTGATTGAGGCTGTGATCATAAACAGTATGGTCTTGAATTTATTTCTTCTTTTTGCTACTGGTTGGTTTTGAAATGTCATGGAAATCACTTTGGTATCCCCCAGGCTGGGAGGAGGATCTCCTCCAGTGCTTGTGCATGACAGGAGGACTGAAAACAACAAATAATTTACCCTTTGATAAGCGTGAGAGGAGCAAACTCATGGGATGTACACAGGTCCAGAGAGCTGGATTCCTTCCTCAGCCACTGTATAGCAGTACTGAAAATTTATAAGAAGTTATTTGATTGCAGCACTTCAGCCATCAGCAGTACCTGATGGGGCCCAGCCAACTCTTCTAACACCACTGAGAGACAGGGTGTGAGCTCTTGGTGACTCGGGCAGAGCACAACAGTGCAGGTCACCAACTCAGCTGGCTCTTGAGCCTTCAGGTGCTTTGTTCCTGTCCCAGTGAGCACACTGACACACAGCTGAGTGCTGGCCTAACAGCATAGCATGACAGGAAAAATAAATATGCAGTTTGTGCTAATCTTGGGGAGTTGGAGAAGCACTGCTTCTCCCATACATAGGAAATAAAAGATCCCCTGAATGTCTCCACATGACACATGTTCATCTTTCACAGCACTTTCAATATATGCAATTGGATTCCTTTTGAAGGAGACTAAACCAGCAGCTTTCCTTAGAAAGTACTCCAGCATATGGCTGACTAGCATAAAGTCATCCACTGTGTACCTGATACCTTTTCCCCTCAGAAATCTTCAAACCATATGTTCATATGGTGACAGTGGGACAGTGATGACAGCAATCAGAATAAATGCTTATATAACACATAATCAAGACATGCTTCATCCCAGCAGTAACCGCCTCAATGTACTTATAATATTGCAATGAAATACCTACTGTAAAAAAAGCCACAATTCAAAAAAAAAATTCAAAATTTGCAACAAGGAAAATTCTGGGTCTCTGTGTCCATTTCAAAATTTGCCATCATTGGACTAATAAGAATGAAAAATTTGAAGGTAATATGTAAGAGTGCATAGGTTTTTTTCAAATTCCCCCAATCATTCAGAAAGAATACCAGAAAACAAACACACACAAAAAAATGCATTATTCAGAAATGAGTGTAAAATTGTCATTTGAATCAAGTGCTGGGATCCTGCTTAGGTGGAACACATTTTATTTAAGATGGCAACATTTTCTACTCAGGAGAACCAGTTTCAGATCGAAGTAACACTACTAACTTCTGGGTTTCAATCAAGCTATCAGTGACAACCACCCCTCATCCGCCTTTCTCTTCTGAATATTTTCAATGACTCATCTTCAAAGATTCCATAATGATAGTTTTCTTCTTTTATGTTTTCCTATGCTTTGTACCCTTCTTTCTGCCCAGAGACATTATTTGCTCTATAACTTCCAAACTGCTACAATCTGCCTTGCTGGGACACTGTCATTTTCTACTGCTTCCTCAGACACAGAGGGCCTGACTCCCCATTTAATTTCCACCAAGTGATACTACTGTGTTAACTACTTCCAAAGAACTCTGTCATAAGTCATATGGTTGAATTCTGCACAACTGAGTTGTCACTGCATCAGCTGTCATTAACTCACTGTAATCACCCACCAGCTGTCAGCTGCTTTCTTGGGACTGTAGGTAGGGGGATATCCTTCTAACAGGGAGAGGGGCTATCCAGTACCTACTGAATCACCCAATGAATAAATACCACTGACAAAAACAAAGGCTTGCAAATTGAAGGGCTATGAAAAAAGAAAAACCAGAGGCCTGCTGATGTAGCTTAGAGAGAGACTCCTAGGACTCAATTTTATGAAAGGTGTCAAATATTCCTGAAGTGAACATTTGAAATTAAAGCAAATTTCTTCCCCTTCAAAATGTGAGTCCCTTTGCCATCACAACCCTTTTCTTATAATTTAGCCTCAGACTTCGTTATTTCAGGCAGCCACATAAGTACAGAAAGTAATTTTTATTTCATAAATTAGGACCTTACCCTTGGGTCTGTATTATGAATATGGAAAATGAGAGTTTGCATATTGCTTTCTTCATCCCTATCCTCTGAAACATCAAGAAGTAAAATTCCAGGGGAATTTATCTGTAGCCTAAGTCATTCCTTGGACAAGCAATGAACAAATCCAGAGGAAAAAACCCAAACCTGTCTGCATAATAAATTCATTGAATGGCAAACACAGCCTTCAAAACAGCAGCATGTTCACAGGCTATTCATAGTCAAGACAAAGGGCAGATTCACAAGGAGGACAAAGACAATTGGGCATCACAGCTTGTTCAAGCAGCAGTGGAACAAAGGCCTTTGTGGAGGCTCACCTTTAACTATTTCACCAATAAATAAAAGACTTTCTGTACTGGCACAAGAATCCCCGGGTGAATGTCCCAGGTCCTTCTGCAATAGCCTGCACTCATTTCATAATGAAACAAAATGCAAATTGAAAATAATAAGCACAGAACTGGCACAATGTAAGAAAATGTGAGTTACATTCTAGTGCAGTATGACCATATCAGCCCAGTTTGTTTCTGCCAAGTCATTGACAGCAATTCCACTGCTTGAAGACGCATAACTGGGGTAGACTTACAAACATCTTCCTGAATTAAGTTTATGAGTGTTTATGACTCTGTTATTCATATATTTTGGATATTACAGTTCATAATATGACACAAGTTAAATGGTTAAATAATTTCAGGTTGATAGAACCCATCACATTTCCTTTATAAAATTTCTATTGTCTACAATAATGCAAGTCAACAGATGCCACTTTTCAACTGAGCAAGACTACAGAAACATTTCCTTCAAGAATAGAAATGTTGACATAAAATCCCTATGCTTAGTGGCAATAACAACTGAAGGGCTGGCTGTGCAGTTGCTCTTAAGTGTTTAGTGAATACTGCATTTTTGAAAGGTGTTAGCAAATGATCACACAGTTTAATTCAAGTAAGAATGAGACTCCTACATTGCAGAGAAGCCAGGTTCCACCTATTTTGTAGCGTATCATGAAGAAACCCATCCGCTATGTTATTCAAGAACACAGAGTGTGACAGAAAGGCAGTTCCATCAGACTTCCAATAAGAAACACAGTGGTCCCCTAATCCCAACATATGCCAACCAAATTAGGTAAAAGGAAAATCCTAGCAATTCCCAATGTCAATGTATTAGCAGTGAAGT
Source organism: Neopelma chrysocephalum (assembly GCF_003984885.1). Lineage (NCBI taxonomy): Eukaryota > Metazoa > Chordata > Aves > Passeriformes > Pipridae > Neopelma > Neopelma chrysocephalum. The sequence continues at coordinate 5,497,874 of NW_020897761.1, read as the reverse complement.
GCTAATCTGGACATTAATTAATGTTAAATTAGTTACAGTGAAGAGAAATTACATCAACATAAAAATCAAAAGAGCTAAGCGTAATTTGCCACATAAGATAAATATTTCTACTTTACATGGGAATTGTAACAAATGATTTTTATGTCAAGTTAATTGATGCCAAATAACAGTGAAATTCCCCTGGAAGTGAATATTACATTCACATTATTTCAATAAAAAACCCTAATTGCATTGCACACTGTTCACATAAGAATAAGATTCCCACAGCCCGTACATGGAGACTCAAAACACTCTACTGTACATTCAGAGTAAAGCAATATACCACCACTATCCAGAAAAAGGGTGAAATATAAATTTTAAAAAGCTCTGCCTATATTTAATTTTATTTGTGAAAGTACCTATCATCCTAAATGGAGGTTTTCATCTCATGAACAATGGATATTGGCTTAAACCACCTAGAAATATTCTTAGCAGTTAATATTTGCTTTGATTTAAAGAATCTACTCAAACAGGTACAAGGGCAAAACAATCTCTCACTGCTACATTTTGACTTCTTCAAGCAATGATTATCAAAAACATATTTTAACTACTATCGTAATGAAACACTGCAATAAAGTTAGACAAGCATTTTTTAAATATGCACAGCATATTTATGCATATTTTTTAAATATGCACAGCATATTTATGCATATTTTTTAAATATGCACAGCATACATATGACCTGTCTTACAAACAGTGTCTATATCTCCTATGCAAATTTACAACTAATACATAAAGAATCCATAACCAGAAATTCTACAGCTATATATATATACTTGCATTAGAAATACAGCATTTGAACACAAGTTGTGTGTCTCCAAGAAAACTTACATGATTACTATTTGTGCAGCAATTATTCATGAAACTCATGAATTGATTCAATGCAACTCTAGGCTAAAACAGGTATCCAAGATACATGGGATGAATCATCACCATTTTCAATTGACTGTAGTGAGAGCCGAGTTGAAATCAGATGAGTCAGATTCCACTTTCACTTTAGATTTTCCAAGTAATGGTGAGGTGTTCAAGACTGTTCCAAGCCCAGTTTTATTAGAATACATAATTCCCTAAGTCTTCTCTCAAAAATTGTGATTTACAGTTCCAGTGACTTCAGTTAGCATGAGTGATTAATGAGCCTTAACGTTCAGATGGAAAAACAGAATTACCTAAGCAATGGGTCAATACATGAATCATCACAATGTATTTTGTTTGCTTGAAAGAGTTTAAGGTTGGTTTAGAGGAACTGCATAGACTTAAAAATGTAACAAGTTGCCCACAAAAACATTCTCATCCACTTCCAATCTAAGATGTCACATTTATTTTGCCATTATACCTGCAAGAATGAAAAACTAATCTCCCAAAGCCCCTTAAGAATAAGTTATGATTTAGTGATTTTCACTGGAAATAAGAATCACTGAATCCATGGCATAAAAAGCATCAGAATATTACTCAGGTAGTATTCTGAATAAGAAATTGACCTTCAATTCTGACTTGTTTTTCCCCTTTGGTTTTACTTCACTTACTGAATTATTCCTTTCTAGAATCCCCTCTTATCTGGCAATATGAAAATAAGATTTAATTAGAGGGATTTCAGAAGTTGCATTCTATTGAAAGCTCTGTCATAATAAACAGAAAAAGTATTCTTGACTCAGTTAAAGAAGTTTTTTATCAACAAAGCATATAACTATAATAGATTAGCATGGTACCATTTTTTAGAATAAATCTCACTGGAGAATGCTTTTAAGTGAGTATAGACACTTCCCTCACACCCCCCCAACTCTCATAAATTACATTTGGTTTTGAAAAATGAACCCAATATTTAGATGCAAATATTTCTTTATCCAACAGGCTTTCTTTACTCAGTCCATCCTTGTTATTGATATGCAATCATTTAAAATGGAAACAGTTACAGGAACTACAAAACAGGTTACAGTTTACAAGGGTTTATGGCACTGAAACGGACCTTTACATCTGTGTATAAAAAGAGTGGGTCATACACCTGCTGATTATTTTCAAAGGAAAGTGCAAGTAGGATCTTCTGTATAATTTTACTATGCAAGCATGTAAATTGCTACATAAATCACAGATTATTTTTCCATTTCTACATAATTGTGCTTCAAAAATCTATAAAATTCCTTTTACAAATGGAATTGAGGACCAGAATTTTTCCCTTATTCCCACTACTTCACGTCATTCTAGACCTGAAGAACAGCTATAAACAGGGATTAACAGGTTGGTTAGACAGGTTTATAGCTGCTTTATATCCTTGCCATAGTAGATATCAAGCAAAACACAGTCAAATTTGAGCCTGAGGCTCTAAACATTATTCCAGATACAGAGATAACCTTTTAAATGTGTCATGTATAGCATGTCTGCCTAAGGCTGCAGACAGCTTGAAACAGTCACGTGGCAAAGTATATATTATCTCTTTCATCTCAATGCAGTATTAACTCATAAATCTAATCTGGCTGGATATTAACACAGTTAACTGCTTAAGTGCTGATAATTTTCTTTTCTCTTTTATTTATCTATTAAAAGTGTAGTAAGGAAAACCTTTGTAGTTTCTAACTATTTTCAACAGTTAAACAAAAGATTAGGTACATATAGTCCTACAACTCAAGCTAAGGTGACAGTAAAACAAGCCTATCCAAAACACATTTCAGAGTCAGAATAATTTGTTAAGCCCCAGTTGCATTAGCAGCAAGAACAGGTCAGGCTGAGTTCAGGTTTATTTGGTGAACCAAGTGCTAACAGACCCTCCTATTGGAATAATAGGTCTACACACACAGCACCTAAGCAACCATAATCCTGTGGGAAATACTGGGAGAAAAATCAGGAAAGAGCTTGGCATATATGTTCAGGTTTACAAATCATAGATGACTAAATCACCTGTCTACCTCTTCACACCCTGTAGTTATTTGCAAACACTAGTGCAGAGATAATGGATACACAGGTAACCAGCAGGAGGACAACAGGGCTCAGTCTTAAGCTGTGCCAGGGGAGGTTTAGGTTGAACATTAGGAAGAAATTTTGTATGAAGAGAGTAATCAGACATTGGAATGGGCTGCCCAGGGAGGTGGTGGATTCACCATCCCTGGAGGGTTTTAAGATGAGACTGGATGTGACACTTAGTGCCACGGTCTAGTAACCACAGTGGTGTTGGATCAAGGGTTGGACTTGATGATCTCAGAGGTCTTTTCCAACCCGGTTGATTCTGTGATTCCTGCCAGTACAACCGACCCAAAGACTACAATATGTGCTGTAATATTTTTTTGTCTGTCTTGTTCAAACACAAAATAAATAATTTACAGTAGCTGATCCAACTGAAAGATTTTTCCAACAAAGCATTTCAAATTTTTAAGCTGTTTTTTCATCCATCAAATAAAAATGAAGCATAACAAAGTAAATAAAATTACAGTAAAACATTAAGAGAAGATGTTAAAAACTGGAAGTTGGTGGCTGTACATTTACCATAATGGACTGAGAGATCTTAAAAGGTTCAACAGGTAGAAGGCTGTAGTACAAGTGGACATGAAGGTTGTGTCAACATGTAGAAAGTTACAGAACAGGTGATTGTGAAGGTTTTGTTCTCCTAAAACAAACACAGCTAACCTCTAAAGGAACTTGGGTCTACTGTTTTTCAGAGTGTACCAAAGCAACACTCTTATGTGCTCGGTACTTGCAGTGCTTGTCAGATTAGATGAGAAGATTCTCACGCCATGCAGAGACTGATCTGTACTTTGCAGAATGCAGCTCTAAATGGTATTTGATTCAACACTCATCCCCACCGAGAAAGGGATTCGGGCACCGCAGAAAGCCAGCCACGATTAAATCTGGGTTATGCATCACTGATCAAATTTAAACAAGTCTTTTATGCACATTTACATAATGCAAAGCTTTTGATATAGTTCCAAAATAAAAATTGCTAAAACTTTGCAGCTGTTGAATTCATTTAATAGACTATAGCTCCAAGAACGGTTGCCAAATTTCCAGCTACACTTTCAGGGTAGAATTTGATTGGATGTTCAAAGAATAAAAATGGTCATGTGGCATCTTGAAAAAGCATTAGTTCTTCTGACAATAATTATAATTTTGCTTTAGCAAAGTACTAAGGATGAGACCCAAAAAGTGGATCCTTAGATAGCCTAAAGTATATTTAAAAGAGACTTTAGATGTTCTAAATCTAAAAGTAAGCCACAAAACCTGAAGACTGACTTCTGCACACACCTAAATTTTGGCAGAAATCAGAGTCATGGATCCAAAGTCTGTTGTCCCTTACACTCTGAGACATGATGCTTTGAGCTGAGCACCCAATACTGGTCAGAAACCTACAGCTCTCAAACCTGTGCTCTCATACTCAAGACTTCTATGAGAGCCAGTCTAACGCAACAACCTCTACCTTCAGCACTCACTGACAACTGACTTGGCTCTCACCTAAACATCTTCAGCAAGCTTGTTCCCCTGAATCCTTGTTTAACAGGTGCTTACAATGCCCTGTATAACACACAGCAAAAGTCTCCAAGTATTGAGGCCTGGGCCATAACAGACCTTCTGGGGTTTGTCTGAAACTCCATTTCACTCTAAAATAATATAAAGTAGGGAGAATGCACTTAGTTTCAAAGAAAAATGATCCTTTGCATTTCCTACCACAATATCCTAATATTTTAATATATTGAATTCAAGCTCTTTATGATTCCACTGATTCACATAAGAACCCATTCAAAAATATCCTCTTTGGTGATTAAAATAAACTTCTAGGCACACCTTAAGAAAAGAGGAAGTGGACCTTAGCCACCTTGTCCCCAGTAAAATGTTGTCTACCCTTCACATACCTACAATACATGCACTACATTTTTTTGCAGTCTTTAAAATTTAATATCCCTCCAGGCCTGAAAATTTAATTTTGGATATGCCCAGAGATATGCTCAGACAAACTCAGTATTGGCAAGTTTCATGCAGGAATTCAGTGCCCAGTTTATGCCTTAAGCTGTCAAAGGATCACCTGTTACTCCTTCTCAGGAGGATCAGACAAATGCAACTTTCTTTACAAATGGAAAAATGAAAAAAAAACAAAACCAAACAACAAACCCCAAACTTTTGTATAATAGTCTAGTTTTTGCAGTAAACTTTGGTAAGGAAGATCAAAATTTGTATCTACTTTTTGCCCAAGGGTGCTCAAATTCCTGTCTCCCTAGTGAGAACTCTGATCAAATGTCTTGGGGTTAATCTAACATGGGAGGCAAAGAAAGGCTTTCTCTGGCCCTCAAGCTGAAACTCTGCTAGAAAAAGTATTTCAGGGGTCACTGAAGTACATAAAAACTAAGAACAAGAGTGAAAAAAGGAGAGGGGTTGAAGGCACTAGGGCAAGTTTTTCATTAACTTATCCAGGTGTAGCTTAATTAAATTTTAAAAGTGACCTTACTTTTAATTCTCTGACTGAATATCACCAAAGGCTGCCCATGGAAGTGGCTGAGTCATTAACCCTGGTGGTATTTAAAAGCTGATGTGGAGCTTAGCAACATGGTTTAGCGGTAGACTTGGCAGTGTTAGGTTAACTGTTAGGCTCAATCTTAAAGGTCTTTTCCAACCTAAATAATTCTATGATTCTGGGATAGCATGATCATTTAAGCTTTACAGAACTGCACAAGCTATTTTTCCATCTGTGTCACATTGAGACGTGATCATAATGGCTCTTTAAGGCCAAACTTCAAAAGAGTTAAGCATTAGACTCATGAGCTGATTTTTGAATTCAGGGCATAAAACATGTCACAATAAATACTTCAGATGCTTCTGGAACTCTCTGCAAATACCAAGTCATGCCTCACTGTGCGACCAGTATTTAATGTACGTTAGCAAAGTGCTGAACACTCCGACAGGACTCTGAAGTAGTAACATTTAGCAGGAAAACAAATCTTACCACAAAAAACCCTAACATTAGACACAGGAATAAGTAATGCGAAAATCACAACACTTACATGAAATGATCACCAGCTACAGTTCCCAAAGCAATTACCTCCCAGGGCCATAATTAGGTGTGCTGTGAGCACACTCTGCATCTTTCTCTGGAGTGCTCAGTATTGCTTCTCGACTAGAGATAGTATGCCAGTCATGACCATCTCTTATTCTGCAGCATAATTCTCAGGAAATGGATATGGAATCCTCCAGAGATTATGTGGGAGGTACCCAGAAATACATAGGCATCAAATAACCTATAATACAACTTAGTAAATATAATTTGCAATACATTTTACATGATGTAAACAAAAACCAAATTAAAATACAATATAACAAGCAGAGAAAACTCATTTAGTATACAAGATCCTTCAAAAGGCAGCATTTGCAGTCCTCAGAAAGAGCATACCAATTTGAAGCGGATAAGTAAGGACTATTATCAAAGGCATAATAACCATCTCATACTTATGCATGCAGCATAATGAACAGAAAAGCACAATACGGCAGATATGTTAGATTAGGATAATTTTATTCCACTATTCAAATGTGTAAGTTGGAAATGGGTTTTGTTTCAATTACTGCTTTTCTCTGTGGGTTTTAAACATTTTATTCAAAATCCAGACTGTTTTATTTTGGTTTTAGCCCATTATCTGCAATTACCATCTACCTTGCCTCTGTTTTACCAATGAATATAGCTTTTCAACCTATCCCAACAGTCTTAAAAGTACAATAGACTATTACATACATTGTCTAGTAATATCTTCATGATATTTCAGGTAGATTTTGTAGAATGTTTCTCCCATTTCTTTCCTTGGTTTTATATTTAACTTCTTCCTTTGACTAAACATTCCCTTCATCGGAAATGCAGTATTTGGAGCCTTGAAATTTTTTTTCTGAATATTTTACTACTCTTATACCTGTGTTCTTTAACAATTTACATCCCTAGAATTAAGCAATCGCATTTAACTTAAAAGTATGGATCAAAAAGTAATTACTGCACACGAAGGACTAATCTACTGTACATGAAAAACTACTATATTTAATTCATTTACTTGTATTCAGCCTAATAAGTTGTTCCTAAAGGAAAGCAATCATCCAAACATAAGTAGTTTAAATTTTAACCAAAAGAGAAGATAGCAATTCCTTTTGGGTACTGTTCCAATGGTTATTCACCATCACCATTGTAGAAAGCAATTACATAGAAACCTCGTATAGTTTTTGTTTCATTTCAAGTATTGACAATTGTGACATTTTCTTTCAAACAGACTCATGGGGTATTTTTCCTACACCTTACTCTGCTGCTGAACAAAAGAAAAAAAAGAAAAAATAGTGTCCAAAAAGTAAATTTAACTTAAAGAACTCTAACTAGGGAAAAAATAATTCCGGAGGCAACTTTTTTGAACTGCATAATTTTTTCTGTACCTTTTCTCAAGCACATTTGAAACATACATACTGTTTCATTAAAAGGCTAACTGGTGTCATCTGGTGAAATGAAATTACCTCTGCAGACTCCCACACTCATCTGTTCACATTTAGGGCTGAGACAATCCCTTTTTGCCAAGATACTACTCTGAAACTCCACTGTTTTAGAACACCGATATTTAATTCTGCTGGAGCTTCTTACACACCTAACATCAGTAGTACACAGAGCAGATTTTGATTTTGAGCTTGTTTTGACCCCAAACATAAGCACAATCCTCAACTTTTCCAGCTAGTGGCTTAATGAAACCAATGTTACCACTGCAGGTAGGAAGCCACAGCCTGACTATGCTGTATGCCAACTGCATGAGATGCAGCTCTGGCCCAAGGGCCCTGTTACCAACTTGTCATAAGAACTTCTTGTGTGAGTTGGAGGTCGGTACCAGGCATCTCTTATGACGTACAGTTAAAGTGTTGGACAGCAATACAATGTGTGCACGTGGTGAAACTCTCAGAAGTGAACACAAATCACTGGTAGTCAACTATCCAGCTTAAAGACTACAGAGGGATCTGGACAGGCTGAGGTCAGCTCTATGAGGGTCAGCAAGGTGAAGTGCCAAGTTTTGCACTTGGGTCAGAACAAGCCCACCCAGCACTTCAGGCTGAGGGCAGAGTGGCTGGAAAGATTCCCAGTGGAAAAGGACCTGGAGGGGTTGGTCAACAGCCAGCTGAACACAAGCCAGCATGTGCCCAGGTGGCCAAGAACAGAACAGTGCCAGGGCAGTGACTGTCCCCCTGCCCTGTCCTCAGCAATGGTGAGGCTGCACTTAAGGTCTCATGTTCAGGTTTGGGCTCCAAGGAAGTCACTGAGGCACTGGATTGAGTCCAGAGAAGGGCAACAGAACTGGTGAAGGGGCTGGAGCACAAGTCCTGTGAGGAGCAGCTGAGGGAGCTGGGGGTGTTCAGCCTGGAGAAAAGGAGGCTCAGGGGAGACCTCATCACTCTCTACAACTGCCCGAAAGGAGGTTGTAGCCAGGTGGGGGTTGGCCTCTTCTCAAAGGTAACAAGTGACAGGTTGAGAGGAAATGGCCTCAAGTTGCATCAGAGGAGGTTTAGATTGGATATTAGGGCAAATTTCTTTCCCAAAAGGGTTGTTCAATATTGGAACAGGTTGCCCAGGGAAGTAGTTGAGTCACCATCCCTGGAGGCATTTAAAAGAGACACCTGAGGACACAATTTAGTGGTGGAGTTGGCAGTGCTGGGTTAAGGGTTGAACTCAATGGTCTTAGAGGTATTTTCCAACCTAAACGATTGGTTCTAACTACTGATCATTCAAGAAGTACAATTGCAAAACCCTGAAAAGAACAGCTGCTTTTGCTTTAAAGAGAAAATGAAATTGCAGCTATCTAGAAGCAATTCTACAGATTAAAGGTCTTCTGTATCAGAACAAAAAAATCATACTGACTGTATTTAACAGATAGATAATCCACTGTGATATGTACTTATTGAGATGTGCTACGTTTTATTAGAGTACAAACAAAACCTGTTTATTCCAGAGTTGCAATTAAGAGGCCAGGGAATCAGGAGCGCAGGATTATTTTACGTATATGTGTGATAAGGTGCTCTGGGAAACTAACAGGACCATAAGAAGAGAGAAGAACCCTCACTGTATCCTTAGATAGGAATTGGTACAACTACTGTGTGTGTATCCTTCCAGAACAGACTGAAAGCTACCATAGTATATGGATAATATGGATAACAAAGGCACGAAAAAAGAATAAATTACTGGAATACATTAAATAATTGCCTGTTACCTTTCAGCTGAAAGGCTATCTGAATAAGATGTTCAAAGCTGCTAATATAATATCTTATTGAAACTATTTCCAATAATACAAAGTAACTAGTCAGCCAGAGATTAATAAAACAATTAAACTAATAAACTGAAAAACAAATAAAACCACAGTTATTCTGATCATACACTAGCATATTTCCCCATATTACTTTGTTATATTTGCATCTAAACTAATGCCCTTAAAATGGTTTAATCATAGGTAGCAAGAGATAATCATGTCTGCAGTATTTCTCAGGGCAATTGAGAAAATAATGGTAATAAGAACAGAAATAGTCATTTAATTACCATGCGAAATAACATTTCCTGAGCCTGAGTTATTAGTTTCACAACATGCAGTTGCATAGCTTCTTATCACGTGACTATTAGTGAACTGGCATGTTTGGTTTGGCTCAGTTTGCAATTGCTGCAACTTCTTTCTAGGGTAGCAAAGTCATTCTCCATTGTATATATTTGCCTCTGCTCCATTTCACAACTTGATATGCTGTCAGATGGCACTTTTTACATACCATGAATGAATTTATTTCCTTTAGCATAAAACCAGCCTTTCCATAGCAGTAACATAAGAACATTGAAATACAGAAAAGGATACATCATTGCTTAATGTGGTATTGATCTGTTCGTATATTGTGACTTGTTTAATGAAGCTTTTTTTTAAATTAAACCAAGGAATTAGGTTTGCTCAAAACCAATCAGCTGAAACACAAAATATCAAACAGCACCCTCTCTGTGTATTTATATGTATATAAAGTTATCAGTTCGATACTCTGATTTCTAGAAAGTAAATGCAACTATATAATCCACAAAAAATAGGGAATACAGTCTAGTGCTACCTAATCAAAATACTTAAGGATTTTATCAAGGTGTGTCTTTTATACCATCTGTCATTATGTCAGAGCAAGGCTGGATTCTGAACAACGCAAACTCGATTACACTAAGAAAAAAGAGGTATATTGAGTCCTAATATCAATGAAGAACCCAGCTGATGAAAAAAGACTTCCCTACTGAGCTCTCACATGTGCTTGCAAGAATAAGACTGAGCAAAGCACAGTACCTTTCTGTATTTATACTGTCACCTCACCAACATTTTTGTGTGGCTGGATCAGTAACTAGAAATAACTTTCCTTTGAACAACAAAAAGTCTCTAGGTACTTTAATGCTAATTTAGTACTTTGTTTAGGTATCTTAAGATAGATGATGATGATCATAGGTAAAAAAAAAAAAGCATATTAGTGTACTTGTATACACTCATTTTCTCTGTGACTGGACTAGTCACACAGTCATATCTTCTGCTGTGCTTATCACTACCATGAAAATACCTAATCATTACCAGAGGCAGTTGCAGTGAAGTATAAAAATGGATCTTGCTACAGAAATTATTATTAGAGATTTTAAGGAGCGGGTGGAAATATAAATGCCCACACAATGTCAGTGAAAAGTCAATATTTCATTCTGTAGTACAAAGATTTTACAAATGTTTCCTAAATAAGAAATATCCCAATTCTGTAAAATGGTGCTTCCCTTCTGAGACACAAATTCTTTCAGCCTTAAAATGTTCTTTTCCTTATCTACTTCTGACTAATTAACATTGAGAGCTTTGGCTTTGTAGTGTATTTGCCCTGCATGTTGTTAAATTGGTCAAGTAATAAGATATGACAATGCAAGTCAGGTAGTTATGAGATAATCATTTTGCCTCTCCAAGAAAAGGGAGGCAAGAATGAGATAAAGCCAAGTGTCCTTCATGCTAATGGATGTAATTACTTAATAGTACCTATTCTCTGTGGAATTTCACATTCTTTTAACAAAGCCTGTGTTGCATGGAAGACCAATTGGAATGCGCAGTAACTGCCAAGGTGTACATATGCAGTGTCTCTGTATGAGTGCTCTACACATACACATATTTTTCACTGCCTATACACTTGCACCTATATTACTAATCATTACAAGGGACCTGAATACTGAACAGTGTTGTTGTTGTCTCAAAAAATTGTTGAACAGTAATCTTCAATTTTTTTTCCATTTTCCAATTCATGTCAAAAGCTCAAAAGCTGAAGACTAATGATAAACAGATCTGCAGAAAATATGGGAGCTGCTGACTTCCGCTGTAAATTTAAAAAAAGCATGACTGAAAATATCATGAAACTTGAGTGTTTTTAATTCTAAGAGTCAGTGATTAAAATAGTAAGGTTGCGGATTTAAATGAGGAAATTCTCACTGATGAAAAAACCAACAACTTTGTTAATGATTTGCTTACAGATCACTTGCAGAAACCACAGGGTTTAAAAATAGTAATTTATGCAATTTTTGTTCAGAGTACTCCCTGAAGCCTTCTGAGTAGTCTTTCGCAAAAGTTTTTTCACAAATTTGGTGGTAAATTCAAGCTAGAAGAAGAGGGGTTTAGGGCTAGGTACAGAAATCTCTACAAAGAGTTAAGAGCTCTGTGACACCTATCAACAGAATTCCCAATGCCTGGGGTGAAGAACTCACCCCTCCAAGTTTCACCCAGGGAGCTGTCCTAGTAGCTCAAGTTTTTTAATTTGAAATGAACAGGCTGATTGTATTTTTGGACACCAATAGTTTGATCAGAAATATGTTCTTAAATGATATTCCAGTTACTTGGTACTGGGATTAAGTAATTTTTCCTTCTATCCTTCTACTGAAATTTCCTTCCCCTTGAGATTCACTTCAACTATTCTCATTCTTAGTTATTCTGGAATACATTACTTCTCAGAAGTTAACATTAAGGAACCTCTGATTTTCTGGGCAATGACCTCTCTTAGAATCACCACTTGCAAAACTGAACCCAAATTCTGCTCCATTTTTAAGTGGGGATTAAAAGAAGGAACTTATGACCAAACATTTATCATAAATACCATACTCGACACTTGAACTGGAGCTACAAATGCATGATCAACTCCCTGCTTCATATTCAGCATCAGAACCTATTTTTTTCGTCTTGCTGAAGTTCTGCTTAAAATTAATGCTCCATTAGGATCACCTCTCTGTACTCCTTCATTGATTATACCAATTTTCTGTGACTTTAGAGAAAGAAGTTTCCAAAAGGATAAACAGCTGCAATGCAAAAACTTCACTTGATTTGCCTGTGCAGAGCAAGAATCACAGTTCATGCTGAGCTTGGGCTCTAAATTACAGTATGCCTGTGGCACTTGAAAAGCCTTCTAGAGCTCTTTTCTGTGTCTTGGTCCACCTGTCCAACACAAAATGGTGTATACAGAGTGTAGTTACGGTTTCAATGTTTCTATTTTCTCCAGACTTGAAACAGTTTCAGTTTTCTAGAAATTTGCTTTTTTCTTTCAATACTTTCTGTCTAGAAGACGATAAATAGGGAGAGAGATGAGGAAGACAATGCAAGTGTACAAAGTAGGTGGTTTTAAAACCATGTAAAGTGAGAACTGATTTTAAAATGTGCAAATATTATTTCATATCTATTTCTAATATTTTTAGTATTCAACGTACTTTTTTATTTTAATAACATTTAATATAGTAATAGCTGCATGCTTATTTTTATTAACGCAAGTTTGTAGGCACTTGGATCACCAGTATTTGCAACAAATAAATCGGGTTATATTTCCCTGTGGATAATACTGTGCTAAAATATAGTATGTTACTTGACTAATGAAAATAAGGTAATTATTCAGAGTATATGAATTTTGCTATAATAAAACATTTCTTACTATTTATCTACATTTGTTCAGTGTGCCTCTCTTTTTAAAAGGATAATTCAATGTGACTAAAATAGCAATGATCATATCGCATTATGGCTCAGGCAGTCTAACCTGTCAATCATATAAAAGGCAATATAAGCCTTCCAACCCCAGAATGTTCCAAACTTTACCTCCTACATCTCCTTTTCTTAAACACATTTTAATTTGGAGCAACACATTTGTCTTGGGCAGTCAAGTACAGAAATGCAGCACACTTACTGCCAGCTCTGCAGGCTTTGCCATTTGGGCACCCTGCATTTTATCCTCGGGTTGGGAACTAATACGTTTAATCCTAATGCAGTAATTCCTCTACTCCTGTGTTCCAGGAATCTCATCTTCATGAATAGTAAATCTACTGCAGATATGTAAAGCACCCTACTCTGACTCATATATTCACAGTTTTCAGAATGTTAACCCATTTATTCCTTTTGTTTAACTGAACTAGTAAGGGAATTTGTGTTGTTTAGGTGCTTTGCTTTTTTGGGGGGGTTTTTTGGGGGGGGCATTGGGTTTTTTTGGAGATTTTTTGGTTGTTTGTTTTTGTTTTAATATAAAAAGCTATAAAAAGCAAGGATTCTACATTGTGAAAATGATTCTGTGAACTCTGCAACCACTTGTATTTAATACTCCAATTATGTGATTGTGCTATTTGAATACATTCGTCTATAAAGACATATATTGTGGCCAATAAGCCTACATCAGTGATTTACATTAAACCAGTATTTACTGCTGGAACTGGGTACCACAAACCCTTTTCCCCTGTGCCATACCACTGTCAGTGGAGAAAAGCTGTACAGTTACTGTGGCATATATAAAAAAAGATTTCACATCAGAGCAGTTCCCTGAATTTTGGCATAATTTTAGTGTCTCATACACATGATCACACAGTAGCAATAGACTGAGATAGCAGCCTATATATTCCTTAACACCTACAGTTCTACCTAGTCAAATACACAGGGAAAATAATTAGCAGGAACAAAACTGCAGTAAGGGAATGAAGACACCATAGCACTAAGTTGCAAGCTCAGATACGACTGGACTTGGACAAAGCATCCTGTTGCCTAGGAAAGAGGACAAGAGGACTTATCCCTACCACCTTCCACAGTCCTCTCAGAATCTGCAACATTCACTTTTTACCCCCTCTCAGTCCAGGTATCTGAACCACCTCTGCACTCTTTCCTTCTACATTATATTGTACAGCCCATCAGAATGAGTCAAGTCTCACTGTTCCACCTGGTACGAGTTCTCCATATACAGTGTCTCTCCACTTTGGGGTTTATAGGAGGTTAAATTCTTTCAATGCCATACAATTAACTGCAAATAATTGAGTCTCTTTGCCTTGCATAAGAGGAGCTATATGAAGAAACTACAAGTTCAATAAGTCAGCAAGAACTTCAATTTGCTTTTGATTTATTTTCAGTGTTTACGCTGTGCTTAATAGATTGTTGTTGGAGAGAGAGAGACAGTAAAAATTCCTTCTGGTAAACAATTTAGTTTAAGAATTAAAATTAGAGATAAATAATGATCCAATTTTACTGAGACTGAATGCAACTGAGAAGAATGCAAATTGAAGCAACTTGATGGCAAATTAAGTTGTTTCATTATCTTTCATAAATTGCTTTGGGAGGATTCACTCTTGGCTAATGAGTATAAAACTGTAGACCAGATTACATTTTTTTTCTTCCCTGGGAGTTTCAGTCTTTGAGGTCAAAGGCAGTCTCTCAAAGTGACTCCAGCAGAGCCTGGGCCCTTGATAGTTGCTCGAAGCAACCATCACTCTCATGCTAGCGGCACTAAAAAGTATGTCAAAACCCAGCAAAAATCGATCCACTTCAAAAGCCATTTCATGGTCATTTCAATCAGTATCCTTTCTCTCGAAGGTCTTCACAAAGCAGGAGGTCTATGGCTTGCAAAACAATATACACACACCAAACTATTAAAAGTTTGAATGAACATATACTCAAAGAAAAACTGTGCAAAAATAATCAGAATCAATCATGCTGAACGAAACTTTTGAAGGTCATCTGGCCCATTATCCTGCTCATTTCATCACTTTTCACAGGAAAAATACAAACAGCATTTGGTTATATTGAAATTGTATCTTAAGAAATATATACAACAAGCTGTACTGATGCCATTAGTTGATTATCATTATCACTTTACCATGATACATGTGGGAGCAGCCAGTGATATCTACTCTAAGATTTCTGTTCTGTGGCACAAAGACACACACACACACACACTACAGTCATACCAATGCAAGGTCCTGTCCCTGCAGCCCAATTTAAATCATACCATTGACCCACACTGAATCCCCAGTCTTGGGATTTCTTTGGGACTGCTCAGAAGCTCAAGAGAACATTTTAACTCCACAAACATTCTAACAGCACAAAAACTTCAGGTGCAGCATCTCTACGTGCTTTGGTCCAGTGCTTACATGTGTAAAATAAGTTCTTTGGATTCAAAGAAGCTGTTTTTAAATAAGACACAGGATATTGCAGACTTTCCAGAGTATGTTTTTCTAAACCATTCCATGGATACTGGGAGTCACAGTTGCTTATTTCTGATCTCACAGTTTGCCAGTTTCCATAATTGCAATCTCACAGGTTTTGGTTTTCATCTTAGCAGTTCCACTCAAGTGGCCCTCATTATAATTTGTACCCTAACCCCAGGATGCTGCCAAAATTAAGCATGTTTGGAACACTAACAGAACCTGTTCTGAAATCCACGCTGCCTTCATTTTCTGTGCTGAATTCCATACTGGGTTCCATACTGCAGTGCTATACTTTGGAAAGAGTACTCTGCTGGACTTACAAGGCTGTGCAAAACAACATACGAAGTAATAATCTCAGAACCCCATCTCTCTCAGATTTGGTATTTTTATACTTAGAGGGTCAATAATTCTGAAGAACCAACAAGTTGATGCATTTCAAACAGCAGCCAGTGGATTACAACCCAAGTGTCTCACTACTTTGTATAAACTTGATGGGGAAAAATAATTTGAGCAACTGTATTGCTATTCTAAAAGTTTACTTTTTGAACATATTTGTTAGTTTGTTATTATTAGATTCAGCCCTCAAAAAAAACCCCAACAAACTACACAGACAGAAGTTGCTGTCAGAAGTTGTGTTACGCAAAGAAAACAAAATAAGACCACTATCCATACTGCTTGTAAAGCAAGTTCTAGTAACACACAAGATTTCTCATTCTTGAAATCCCCACATGATAGAAACAAGATAAATGGGATCTGCCACAGCCTTACTAATGGAAGAGTTAAAAAAGAAATTTGTACAATGAACACACTGAACACGATTTATATATTCAGAAATCTATCAAAACAAATCACCAAAATGTATTTTGGCCATCACACTCCATACAGAGACCTGGCTAAATAGTCTGGTTTGCAGAAAAAGGGCAACAGACTAAGAAAATAAAAGACCATTTTATAACTAGATGTATCACCATATGGGACCACTAAGTTTTATGTCTTGTCTTCATGTGCAGCCAGCACTACCTCAGCTCTTATGATGATAAACGAGTAGTTTACAAAACTGACCTGCACAACCTTCTCTGTAAATGCAAGGAAAAGTTCCTTCTGCAATTCGTGCAAGGCTCGTTCTGAGACTCCCAACATTCAGGCAAGGCTCTGCAGCACAGCAATTACCTGGGACTAGTTTAGAAGCCCCCTCCACATCGTCGCCTCCACTCACACCCGTTGCAGCAGCAGATCCTACCAGCCCACCCCACACTGTGCAAGGTGTAGGGTGTGTTTATTATTTGTACTGACGCAGACTAAATAGCAAAAAAAACCTCTAGCCCTATGCTGAGCGTTTCCACGACTAATTCTGCTTTTCAGTGTACATTGACTCCAGGAGGAAAAGCACACTTGCATCCAAAAGATATCATTGTCTTGACCATATGGGTTAAACCTTTAGAAGCAGCAGAAAAAAATTCATTAGAATTAAGTTGAATTGCTACACCTTAAACTCTTAATTTTTTGATTCATATCAAGCCTTTTAAAAAATTATGTTCCTATCACTTCTGATTTCTGAATCCTCGCTGTGGACTGCTTTAAAATAGTTACAGGAAATACGGGTTACAAGCAAATAATATTATCTACAACAGACCAGCCATTCTGCATGGATTACATAATATTATTTAATAAATAAATTTAATTCAATACTACCTGACTGGCATTTTTCAAACCTTAAGAGCTAGAGGAGCAAGATAGTCTATTTATACAAAGTACATAGCACAATTACACAGCAATTAATCAAAAGCTCTTTCAAATTATTTTCACTCATCTTTCACATCAAGAATAGAAATCAATTAACAGGAAATATTTATATTAAACTAGTTTGGAAATCAAGATAACTACAGAAAGTTCTGGCATTTTCAGAAAATAAGCAAGAGCAGAGTTTGCCAGATTAAATCTCTATACTGTAAGGCTCATTATCAATCAATTGAACAGTTTTGTCCCCTCAAACATTCAACTAAAACCCTTGTAAAGAATCATCAAGCTTTAAAGTTAATAGGTGTCATAGAGCTTTATAAAATGTAGGCGGTTTTATACTATGCTGCATACAAAACCCTCTTCATTATTCTTTTTCTTGCATTCTTCATTCATTTTTCAGTTTCGCTGATTTTGACTTGAATGGAATATAAAACTCCACAAATTCATCAGAAGTTTAAAACTGCTCCAGTATAACATGAAAGAGGATGTTGTTCTGAACTGCAGTATTAAGATTCAGATCTACATTACTTCTCATTCTTCTCAGTTAAGATTTGTACCAGAACACTGCCTCTTCGTAAATGCCAGAGGAAAATAATCAATCTTTAATACAGAAAGATAAAAACTTTTTATTGATTTTTCTGAAGTCTAATTTGATATCTAAATGTAAATTACTCACTTCAGTAGCTTTGTTTTTAAACCATTAATTAAAAGTGCAATATATAATAATAAACTGTTAGAGTTTCTTACAGTTTTCATCTCTCCCTACATCTGATGTGCTGTAAAGAACTGCTAGAATCCTGTAGTCTTAGGAGCCCATAGTTACTAATTTCTTGTATTGATTTAAAAAAAAAATATTAAAAAAGTTTCTAATAGATGAATCCTAAAAAGATAAGGGTAAGGCTCTAAAAATAGGAACAGGACCCCACATTAACAAGATTCTACTGTCAAGAAGTTGTGGGGGAGGCTGGTGAGTGAATGGGACTTGCAATGGGATAAAGTTCACACCAGTGAGAAGAAAACCAGCAAAGTATCTACTGAGGTTGTGTATCCATCTTCCCAGATCAGCTGCCTAGTTGTGCTGCTATGCCAAAATGGACACAGGGAATCAGGAAACTCTGATGGCAATGCTTCATGGGTATGCAGGGGGAGGATGTGACACCAGCTAAAAGCTCGTGTTCCCAAGTCATTTATCCAGACAGGCTAAGGATCACTAGAATTTACAGCTACCTGAAGGTCAGCTTCAACAATAAATCTGTGCAGAGAAAGGAGCACGGCTTTTGAAAAGACAGTCCTATGAATTTTGCATGTGACTGCTTCTCCCAGCACAAATGACAAAGTCTTGGAAGAGTCACTGAAACAGCCTTTCAAGGCTTCTGTGGAAGCTGGTTTTTGAATACATTTACAGACCAAACAGGTCCAGCTGGGAATGCACCCCAACTGGTTGCATTGAGCCCAAGCACTTCAGTGAAGTAGCACCCCTCAGGTATTTTATTAAATGATGCCATGGATTTAGTTAGGGCTGTCTCTAATGCAGAATGTAGCACTTTTTCCAAGAGCAAAAGTGGTACTTCCAGCTCTGGAAACCAGGACTGCAAACTGAGACACACCAAAGACATATGACAGGAAGCCTGGGGGATTCATTTTAGTGGAGGAAAATTTCAAAGGTATTGGGCCTAGACAGATGATTTACAGCAAGAACCCCTCATTGAGAGCCAAGCAGTAAATCAAATTAAATACCTTCATAGTCTAAGCAGAAAAAAAACAGAAAATAAGCTTCCACCATAAACTTTGGAGTAAAAATCCATTAAGTGAACTCTAGTTTAGTCATTTGGTGAACAATGTCCAAAATCTCAAAACACTACAAAGCTTGTTAAATGGTACATTTTGTTATTTAGCCAGAGCTTACTCAGATTAACAAGAGTGAAGTGATATGACTTTACTTGCCTACAGAATCATGTTTTGGGAAGTCTGAGATTCATATCAGCATCCTCAATAATAATAAAATTTCTCTTTCCAATAATGTCCTATGGTGAACACCAAACGTCGGTTTAAAAATAACAATCTAGAACTAGTCTTTAAATTCTCAGAGAATTACAGCAGGCAGGAAGGCCAAACTGGTGCTTCAGCTCCAGTACTGAAGAACTATTACTGACTATTAGGAAGAGAACAACAACAGACACAGGGAAAACACAGTAGGGTCATCCTAAGTAGTTCATTAAGATGCCAATTATTTTATACATATACATGTATATCTATATAGAGAGAGATAGATGTATATGACATCTCTTAACTTGAGCTTCTTACTCTGTAATTCAAGCCCAGGTTTGTATTCTAAGACACATACTATCCATGGTAAAACTGTTAAAAAAACCTTATTTATGTTAAATAGCTGAATAATTGTGGTTATTACACACATGTATTGCACTTTGCAAGTGTACCTGAAGATGCTTTTTTGTCATAATCTGTCCACAAAACCGATCAAGGATGAAAATCTTTAATATCGTTCATGGCACCATTTAGGCTTATTTAGGGACAATGAAAAAAAAAAATCAATTGAAGCTTTTTTCCTTCAACTTCCATTTGAAAAAAAAACACACTTCAGGTAAAACAAAAAGATAAAAGGCAATTGCTTTCAGGACAAACCATATTAAAGTAATTTTAAAGTTGAGCTGAAAGAAAGTATGGTACATACTAGAACCACTACAAACTCAATGTCAGCTCTCATGCAATAAGCACTACAGCTATGGCAGGATTGATACATTTATCAAACATTAAATAAGAATTCTTCTTAAAAGATAAGGAAACATTTATTCCAATTCATATGTACATAACTTTGTAATCCCCTCCTCTCCTACGGCATCTCCATACATAAAACAATTCAAGAAATAAATTAAATTAATCCTTTAATAATAATTCTGTTCTACTGGGTTCCGGTCTCATCTGCTAGAAATCACTACATGTCAGGATTCATATTAGTTTCCTATTCTGTCCCCTGGGAGAAATTTAGCTTTCTGCAGAGAAACTGCACGAGGTCGAGCCATGATTTAAATTTGTCCAAATGCTTTGGTTCAACTGTAACTTCGCAAGCATGATGTTTACTTTCCCAACATTGTGAGACTGCTGATTTTAAAGACTGAGCAGAAACTTGCAGGCAAGAGCAAAGTCAAGCCAGAAAAATGTCAAACGGATATGAAAAGGAACATTTGAGCAGCTTGGAAAGCTCTCATTATGAATTTGAGCTTTCCTTGGCTCAAACATATTTGGCACCGGCATCAGCACTCTGTAAGTCTTTATGCTTGTGAAATATTCACAAGTGCTACACGGACCAAAGTAGTTTATTTCCAATTTGCCAGTTTTCCTAAACTAATTAAATATCTATGAAAGCAATTTGTGCTTACTGAAATCCAGTTTTTAATTTTTATAAGGATAAAATGGCGAGGATTCAAATGATAATTCATACTGCTTTGTTCATCTATACACATCAAATGAACACCTTTTTTTTTCCATCCAAATAATCACTAAAAACAAACAGTTCAATTAACTTGGTTATGAAATCTGCTCAGTGAGATCCCAAGAGCTGAAATGCACTGATACACAGGAGTCTCATGACATTTTTTTTTAAAAGTTAAATATTTACATCTTTAGTGTCTCAAAGATTTCTCACCACAGAATAGGATGTAACCCAGTCATCATGTTTTAGAAAGGAATAGAGAAAGCAAATTAGAGGACTACTACTAGATTATGTCTAAACAGAGCATTGAAACTGTTTTAAACAGCAGCCAGCTTTCAGCTTGCTCAAGGACTAGACTGGATTTGAGTATTAGTGAGCCCAGGAGTCAGGCCAGTCTTCACATTCTTAGTATTACGTCAGCTGGAGTGGTCAAGTCTTCTCCTTGATTATAGTGAGTAATACCTTATTTCTCAAGCAGAACCACCGAATTGAATGCCAAACTTTTGGAGTAAGGAAACTATTCAAGTGATGGTAAGGTGACAAATTTGTAATTTCAGATCACAGCTGCACATGGCATCAGCTGTCTCCTTTCTTAACTTGCTTAGCACCGATTACATTACCATGAGGTACAAAGCATAGTGCCATGAATATGCAGAAAGCCAGGTGCAGCATTCAGATCAGCCATCCTGCCAGGTTGTCAAAGAACAGTTTTACTCTTTTTTCAACCTAAAAAGTCACTGAAAACTCTAGTTTTCATTATACTTTTTTTCTCCTCCAACTGCATCATGGCACTTCTGAAACAAAACTTGTGCTACAGTTCAAAATGTACAGTTCCAATGTAAAAACTCTTTTAAACTCCCTAAACTGAGTCTTTCTCAGTAAAAACACGATCAGCTTCTCTAACATACAATCTCCACATTTGTCATTAAACAGAATTCAGAGTGGTTAATCATTAGCAGAAAATCCTCTAAATTAAATGAGAATTGAGTCCAAGTGGTGAATATACACCAATTTTGACCTGCTCTTCATATTTGCTACAGGCACCTCTGCCTCCCTGAACAGCCACATTCACCATTTCTTCACAAGTTTCAACGAAACTGATACAGATCTCCACAAAAATACCAAACAAGGAAACCAACTGCCAAAGAAGCTGATCAAAGCCAAGCATTTCACAGTCCAGAGAGCCAGATAACTGAGATAACTTTCAAATTCCCTAATGAAGCCTTACTCCAGTTGACACCAAAAAAGTATGGCATATGGGTTTGCCAGAGAACTAATTGAAATCCAAGCAGAAGACACTGTTCCAGAGAAGCAGGGTCCTGAATGAGATGGATTTTGAACACGAATCAATTTGCAGTTCAATATTCCAATGATACAAGGGACAGAAAGAATTATGCAATCAGAGCCTTTGCCAAGGAATGGGAGCTGCTAAGCTGACTGATGCTGATCGTAATGGTCTATTATCGGTCTAACAAAATTATTTATTACAAGGAACTATAAACTCAAAAGATTCTTATATGAGTGTTCATTTTCCCACCAGAGACTGCATGGTGACAGCATAAGTAACCCAAGTGCATAACCCAAATGTTCATGCATACAAATCAATAACAGATAAATTAATTGTCAGATACTGAGATCTGCGGCTTTTAATTTTGTCATAGCACTGATATTTTAAATGAGCTTTTTCTGCGTGAATGCTGGAAAATTAAAGACAACACATCACTGCTTCCTTAGATGATGTCACTAGGGAGCACATATTAAGAATTAGTTTTCTTGGTCTTGCATACTTCTCCTCAAAGCTTTCCGCCTTGCCCCTCCATTTCAGTGTAAATAAAACATACAGGTAACTTGTGTATTGACAGCATCTCAGCAGCCTCTGAGCTCAGAAAAGCTTTTAGAATACAGTGCTTCCTGTGGGGCACAAAGATCCTTTCCAGATTGTTAAAGCAAAAGGTTATCTGCAATGAGCCAGTGACAACTCTTTACAAAAGAATGTTTTTCTTCCAAGAACTCCCCATGAGAGGTATTTGTCTTCACTTCTTCTAACACTTTGCACAGTTTCACCTATTTGTTTCCCCTTATTACGTTAGTATTATAATAAACTAAAATGTTGATCTATACCTCTGATTGTAAACTTTGCTAGAAGGCTTAAATCTCCCTTTGAAAGTGCTGTCTACTTAAAATGTCAAAATGGGCATTTACAAACACATGTAAGGAAATTGCACTGAACTCAAAACACATAAAATGCTTTACTCGAAGTCTTATCAACCAGAAATCATACAGAGCACTGCAAGGACTAAGGACATGAATATGCCAGCTACTAACTGGGAAAATCAGAGCACAGGCAGAACCTACTGTTTAGTTAATGGACAAAAGGAATACTTGAAAATAAAGCAATGAAATTGTTTTCTTTTAAACCAGCAATACATGTGAATATTTACTTCTGTAAAATTAAAGTATCAGTTAATGGCAATGTTCCCTGTTATTTCTAATAGGGAATTACACTAGTTTCTCTGAAGTGCTGAAAAAATACAGCAAGTTTGCAGAGTCATTTTCTAGTTGGATATACCCATAGTTCCTCATTATATATTTTATTCTGCAATTGGTGGACTTCAAGTATCATTTAGTATAATTTGCACAAAACTCACATATTATTTATGGCTTATCTTGATTTCTTTTTAATTCCAAAGACTCAGAACTTCCTAAAAAGCCAGCAGGTCTAAATGCAGGAAAGCTGAGTGTATGCTCTTCCATTTTCTCACTGGAAGTTTCTCTCTCGATCTCTAAAAATGTGTATTAAAACACTTACGGTGGTCTTATATAATGAAAAACATCAAATGCAAGTAGTTGTGGATTTTGTGGATAACAAACAAATCTGCTTAGCTTGAAAATGCATTTATGTACCTCAGCTATTTTTTATTAGGAAAAGAGAAATTAGAGGAAATAGGAGATTGAAGAATGGATAAACAAGAGATAAGACATTCAGGCACATTGTTGCTGAGTTGCAGTTACATTCCTGATCACTTCAACAGAGTTAATGAAGTTTTATACATTAGCTACACTGGAGGAAAAGGTAGTTTCAACACATCTACCTTTATTATAAAGTCAGATAAGAAAGGAAGAATGCTAAGAACTGAATGACCAAGTTTAATTCAGAACACTTCTTGACTTGATTCTGAAACATAATTTTGTATATTTAATATGGTTATATAACCCAACAAATACTAAAAACCCCTAGCAATTAGCATAAAAAGTAGATACCTTAAATGCAGGGAAATGTAGTGTTTAAAGGCACAAAAATTCTCAGCACACAGTGAGCAGCAGCAATGTCCATCAGTCCACTATCAACTATCTCTGAAGCAGACACCCAACCCCGTACTTCCACAGCAATTCAAGCATTTTAAAAGGTTTAACAAATTCCTTACAGCTCACATTTCAACATAGCTACAAGGGTAGCTTTCGTAACAGAAAGACACACCTAAATAGAAAAGAGGATTATATTCACAGCAGGCCAAAAAATTATTCTATTTTTCCTGCATCTTATCTAGGGAAGCTCTAGCTAGTTTGATATCAGTATTCTCAGAACTTTTCTTCCTGGAAGAAAACACAGGTCAACACTGGGGCCAAGCATGTCCAACCTTCCATAGGTTCTTCCTGCAAAAACTGCTTCTGATAACAATAGTCTTGAATGGCAACACCACAGTTTGGGTGTACACATGCAACAAATATTTTCTTTGCTATACAGTAACTCAAACACAGAAGTACTTATTTTTCTGCACATCTGCTAAGCAGCTTGATCCTAATGTCCAGTGTTCTGATTTGTACACAAACCAAGCAAGGCTTGTTGCTCACCACCCTGCAGCAAACAGGTACCTTGGATCTATTCTGAATGAGGTGATTTGTTTCACATAATCCCTGGCAAATTTCCTTCTTTCGTGTGCTTTAAATAAGTTAAGAACAAAATAAATATTAGCAGTAAATGTTATTGGTTGTGCTTGCACCCTATCTAAATGGTATGCAGATCAATGATGGGCAGCTGAGAACGATATTCAACAAATAACTGCTTTTTACCAAATCACATTCATTGTAAAAATTTTCCCCTGCGAATTAATACCTCCAAGAAGCAGGCTCAGAGGAGTCCAAGAATGAGTCAAAGCAATTACTAGACATAACCATAACACATGAGCACCCCTCTGAGTTTAAGGTTTCTGGCCCAAGAACAAACGTTTACTCTGCCTTTAACTTCCATGAACAACACTAGATCATAACCTGTCAGCTGAAACATTTATGCATATCTGCATGAGCAACAAAGTTCTTGAAGAGTAACTTCACTGAGCACTGATACTCTTCACAACAGTAATTTAAAATATGATCTTTATTGCCTAGAGGTTATGGCTTAAAATACATTGACCCTGGTTCACATGGCAAAATTTGTTTTCTTACTTAGTTCCCTAAGAATATTCATAACACTAGTTGATGACAAACTGCATTGAAAAAGGGACCTGATAAAACTAATTCAGAGCTGTGTGTTTGCTGTTTTTCAACAGACCTGCTGCAACACCTGATCCTCTCCTGTGAAACTGCTCAGAGGAGACTGAGCTGACAGCATTGACCACAACAGCACCTGCAATCACAGGATCAGTGTGCAATTGTGCTGAGTTTTTGGCTAGTAATCCATCAACACCCAAAAAACAAGAAGTGTCCCTATTCCCTTAAAATACAGAGCAGTGTTGTTCGCTTCTGGCTTCTCTTGTTCTTCAGCTCCTACTTTGCTTGGAACTTATTTTAGTGCCATGGGTGCAGGGAAGTTGCAACTAGCATAGTAACCATCAGCATCGATTTCCCATTACTACTTTCCCACAGAATGAGTAGCGCCTTATGTTATATTTTTCCTTTTGAACAGAAGGAAATCCACATGCCAGGTAGGATATTATTAGATTAATTTGGAAGAATGCATCTAGTGAATTTACTTGATACAACCTGCAGTTGAGAGCCCAAGACTGTCTTCTGATTGTTGCCGAAGTTCCTGAATTTATTAACTTCAGTAGATGTGTCAAGAAGATACCACTGAACAGTTCCCTGATTGAAAAAGCTTGGATCAATATCTTTGATACACATCAACTTCTCCTATATGTCCTAACTCATCCATTCAAGTTTCACTTGGTGTCACTCTCTACATGAAGCATGTAAACCAGCACAAGTCGAGTAGCCATGGTCAGTGTTATTCAGGGATCCCTCCACTGCTACTGTCTGTGTGCCTGGGTGACCAACTGCAATAAGCTTCCATCCTCGCTTTAACTGGCAAAAGAAATCTTTGCTTCCCACTAAAGGGGAAATCTACTTGAACTAGTTTATTCTTTTCTTGCATTCAGCACTTCTGTCCCAGATAATACACGTGTTGTAATTCTACTGTTGTTTGTTTACACGCAGCTAGAGATTCACCCCAAATTCAGGGTGCTTAATATGCAGGCTCATAACACTTCTGGCCCCTCATGAGAGGCATCCACCAGTGATTTCAATGCCATTAATATAAAGAGAAGCCCTCCACCTACCCCTCCACATACCTTTTTTTTTAAAGTATATAGAGGCTGTTATTTTTATACCCTTTTACAGTATTTTCTGACAGGCAGATCTTGAATCATGATGGCTTTACACAAACTAACAGCTAGTGCAGCACAGGCCTCAGCATGTTAGATCAGCCTGGAGTTCTCTGAAAAACGAACACTGCCATATTTCATCATCAAGAAACAGCAAAGAGGTAAGGAAGAAAAAACCTCAGCAAAATGCTTTTAAAAAAAACTGATCTGGACTGCACTAAAGAGTCCCACTATCACTATGGTTTTAGCTGATTCCTCTGTCAACCAGATAAATAATTTGTAGATATAATTACAGTTAAAATACATGGCATTTCGGAAGTATATTTTTTCTTCTTTATCAAAGAAAGCCATTTTCTTTGGAGTTATTTAATAGGAAGCCCATGAAAAGACTGTGGTTAGATGAAAACAAATTTAAATGTATTTAGTGGGGAAAAAACTTCCATAAAATTAATAATCTTTCAGATCATAAAAAAAATTAACATATTTTAATTTTTACAAACCATTACCCTCCCCAGGACATAATGTTCAGATGCCTTCAATACAGCTCTGGGCTGTGTATCCTATTCAGATAGGAATATGTTCATTTTATTCTATTCTTGCCTTACTGTCTAATTCAGCAGAATTTACTTCACTTTATTGTTTATACTTCTTCTGGTCTGTATTCCTTTGCACAATGCCTCCTACAGGGTACCTAGGCATTACTTCAAAACTAAAACATTATATGTGAAAGCCATCAAAAATCTAGAAAACACCCTATTCACACTAACCATTCTTGTCCTTCCCTAATTCCTCCAGAAAAACAGCTCTGCTCAGTTTAGCAGAGGTATCTCAGGTAGATGATTGCTGAGTCCAACAATAAACCTAACACTGCTGAGTCCACCACTAAACCATGTGTCACATCTACAAAGGTTTTTAAAATACCTCCAGGGATGCTGACTCAACAACTTCCTTGTTCCAATATTTAACATCCCTTTCAGAGAAAAAGCTGTCCCTAATATCCAATCCCTGATGCAACCTGAAGTCATTTCCTCTCATCCTCTCATTTGTTCCCTGGGAGAAGAGGCCAATCCCCTCCTGGCTACAACCTCCTTTCAGGGAGTTGTAGGGAGTGATGAGGTCTCCCCTGAGCCTCCTCTTCTCGTGGCTTAACAACCCCAGCTCCCTCAGCTGCCTCTCATAAGACTTGTGCTCCAGATCCTTCCCCAGTTCCATTGCCCTTCTCTGGACCTGCTCCGGCACCTCAGTGTCCTTCTTGTAGTGAGGAATGTTGGAGTAATTCCTAGCTACAGGCACACTTAGTGTACTCTGATTCATAACCTCTTATTAAGGAACACAACTCTATTAACCTGACTCTATTCTAGACAGAAATAGTTTCCTTGAAATAATAGATATGAGAGAGTAGCAAGTTTTCTTTCTTTCCTCTGGGAATTTGCATTGTTTTGTAGCCTGACCTTGTTTACAATTCTGCTCTGTTCACATCGATTTATGCTTTGCATTTAAATCTTTTACTGCATTAACCGTAACTCACATAATGTACATGTTGTGTTTCTACTCTCATATTAAAAAAATAAACTCCTTCGGGCAGGGACTGAATCCTCAATACATGTTTTTATGCTACCTAGAACATAAGAGTTACAAGATCATAGCAGAACAAGCAAATACTCCCCCTTGCTGAAAATGCATGTCCTAACCTTTCACAGCTCTTTTTATCTGACCCCTTGCACTGTACTGCCTCTGCTCATAATATCTCTCTTCTCTCAAAAATTTCCTACCCCTCCAGAAAGTCAATGCAGCCTCACGGGTCCAGGTCTGTTGAGAGCTGCACGTTTCTCCAGTAACCTTTAGGAGAGGTACCTGCTGTGCCTCAGAACAGGTGAGGATCTCGATTGCAAACTGCAGGTATTTGGTCACGGCATCCTTCCACTTTTCACAGGCCACTCATTTTCACAGCATTCACAGAAACTTAACTCTGAGACTGTGACCTCTCTGAAATTACTGAAGATCTTGAAATTTTTTTTTTTGACCAGTGCAGAATGACAGCATTTATGTATTTAAAAAAGCTCAAAAGAATATTTTACTTACCCTAATGATGAGGGAAAAAAAAGTTATTCTTTATGCAAAACATATGAATATTGTCCAAACCACATAGCTGAATATAAAAATACTGGTTATTTGCTATACTCAAATATCCAGTGAATATGTTAATTTTATAATTATTGACTATGCTCAATGCCATTCAAACCACTAAATTTTCAACCAAGTGGAAAAACATAACATATTATTTAAGTAACCAATTACATACTGTAAAATAATTCACAGCATGTGAGCAAATCAAACAGCTCATGAACAAATGAATAGGTTAAAGGTTACTTATTCAAAACATTACCAAATATATAACAGCATAAAAACATTCTCAAAAGCTGAAGTCACTTCACAGGTTCATGAGCAGAAAATTTTATGAGAATAATAATAATGAACTCTGGGTCAAGTTTTTACATCCAGGAAGTCCATTTCCATAGCCATAATATTCCACACTGTGTGGATCTCATGTGTTGTGGGGGCCGGGTTGGTTGGTTGTTTTTCAAGAGGTTCCCATTTTTAATTGTCAGTGACAAGCACAAAACAATTCACACTTCAGTGATATATCAACACCCTAAGTTGCCCTCTCTCTGACATTTCCCATTCCCCCATCCTTCCTGTGGTATATTCCATCTTAACCTCAAAGGAATAGCACTTTACCCTCCATCTTTTTGAATTCACTTTGCTTGATCTTCAGCCATCAGAGACAGACACAGTATCCTGAGACCAATTCTCACCAATTATATATACAATTGTATTTCTTTTTTTGGTGAAATACCCTGCTGAATAGGTAATAAATTCGTCTCTCTCAATCACCCTGTGATCCACTAATATACTTGTTGCTCTCTCATTTCCTATGAACACGTCCTAGCCATAGGTAGGAACCTTGCTGCTAATTTCAAGAACACAAACTTTTATCTGGGGATGAAACGTAAGAGTATTTCAATTACAATATGTCTCAAGGACATCCAATTTAAAGCAAACAAACAAAACACTGAGCCTTCTCCTCTTGGACAGTGTCACTCAATTCATATTAATGAACAGAGCTGTCCAGAAAGGGCACTAAGGACCAAAGGCTTTGGACTGTTTCCTTATTATGCGAGTTAAACTGTGTAATACAGAACAGGGAAACGAAGCAAAATGATGAGCTGAAGCCTGCTCACAACAGGAAAAGGTCATGCCACGTTTCCCAGTATCAATACCAATTAAAAAAACCAGCATCACTTAAGAAATATAGCTATTTTTAATAAAATCACTGGCAATCAAAATTTCATACACAGTCATAAACAGTTTCACAGCAGTTTCTTAAAACTATTTATGGTAAAGTCATCCTTGTAGTATTGCTCTAGCAGAGTTGTTAGATGCACTGTGGCCTGACACATCTGTGACAGGAGGCTGCAGCAACCATGGACATGAATGACAACGCCCAGAGTCACCAGGACTGAAACACAACAGTTGCTGGGCACAGGTTGCTTCAGATCATACCCCTTGTCTCCCTCCAAGAGCATGCAGCTCTTCTCAGGGCTCCTGAAACATTTTCTTATTCTGATTTTTGTATCCAAATTATTCAGACACAACTGTACTCTACCATTAAAGCTCGCATATTAAAAGAAGTTAAAATCTTTTAAGAATTTTTTTGAGATCTTGAACTATCTTTCAGAAAACCTTGAGCCAAAAAGGTATAATAAAAATACCATCATGAGTATGAAACAGCAAAGATGAAACTATGAAGCAATTTGAATAAGCAAAAGTATTGTGGCAGCTAAAACCAATGCCTACCTTTTCAACTCTCAACAGAAAAATCAGGATTTTGGTTCTACGGTCAAATAAAAATTTAGAATATACAGACTGGAACTGAAATGGCAACGTTTTCTTGCTTGACTCAAAATCATGGATAGTTTTGGAGGCCTAAAACCTGCTGATACACAGAAGTTGGGGTTTTTGTTTTGTTTTGTGCTTTGTCTTCAAGTAAATTTATTTTCCTTACCACTTTCATCTTTTAGCTCTAGATTTGGTAGTAGTAAAAAACAGTACAGGCTTGGATAGCACACACTGCACCAGTACCCAGACATACTAATGATTTTCTCATCTCAAATTTATTCTGACTAGGTTCTAGGCACTGGACTCTTCAATGATTTTATCATTATATTAGAACTTACATTTCTTGATTGGAGCAGCCTATTCGTAATCAGTTCAATAAATTTGAAAATAATCATTTACAGTCAGCTTCTTTTCCTAACCCTTTACTTATCTATAATTTCTGTGCATTAAATTTTCCCAGCATATATCACATTTTCGTTTTCTTTTACACATTTCATACTTCTGACATAAAAAGATGTTGCTGTCAGTCATACCTGGTTTTCAGAAAAAACAAATCACCCTTCAAAAAACTTGAAATGTGTGTGATTTTCACTACTGAAATAACAGAAATAATGTCATTACATAGCAGTCTGTAAGAGAACAGAAAAAAATTCTTCCCCTCTTCCTCCACTCTACAATACTCACATACTTAAAAGATCTCTTGCTACATCACAGCTTTATTACACACACACACACATTTTAGCCTACAAGTTAAACTGTAACTCCCCTGGTATACATATTTTTACTTTGCTTCTGCTGTTTTACCAGTTAACAGATAAAAAGAAAAGTTAACCAAACTGCTCTTGTTAGAAAAGCCTTACTAGGTTAATGCCCCAAGGGACACAAAAATACCCACAGAAAAGCATGTGTCTCAAGTTGGTCTCCAGCATGGTGCCTGAGTAATTTTATTCTCTTGCATTCAATGCTTTTTTAGAATTATTTTAGAGCTGTTGCCAGTAATCTCAGAGAGTCTATAGATAAGAAATAGGAAGCAAAAAGAGACATTGAATCATAGCATAAGAATAATCAGTGCACTTTGAAATTCCCTTCAGTTACAGAAATAAGAAATATCTGCAGTACAATAAGTGGGTATTAGAAAGGTGTGCCTGCCCACAAGACCCTTTAAAGAGTATTGTCGCAAGGGGGTAACTGTCGTGGGGTCTTGGTCCATGGGGGAAGAAAGACACACGACACGTAAAGGTAGTGAGACGAAGAGATGTCTGCCTGCTCAGCGTGGCAGGCAGCCTTTTATTGAGCTAACTAACTTCCACTTTCCCACATTCAGAACATAAACATATTCCTACAACAACATCCAGGAATCCAAGCACCTGCACACTACCAAACCTTCTCAACCCTGTACTCCCTGCAACCCAAGGCCGTGTCCATGGAAACCATCTAACCAGCTCCACTGCTTGCATGGAACACGGCCTCAAACTTTAATTGTGGGGCTTCACCCCACAGAGTATAATACTGATTTTTACTTTATTGTCTCGAAAATGCAATATCAATACAACTGCAGGTCTGTGAATCCCAGACATAAGTCATTGTGCCCACTTCTAATTATTCACAAGCATTTACCTGTCTTGTTCTTCTAAATACACACAAAGAGCAGATCTAGAGAGACCTTTGTTTACAGTCAGACTTGTCTATTAAATATGCTTGCTAATCACACTGAGAGAGTAGTACACCACATTCTCTAGGTTGTGATGTTTAGTCATTTAATATTGTGCAAAAATCTGGTGAGAAAGGCTAATGAAATTTGTAGACTTATGAACACAGTCATTGTCAACATCAATGAAATATAGGTAGCATCTTAAAATTCAAGAATAAACTTACCACTGCTAGAATGTGATGATCTAGTTTTAGGTTTAGAATTTAGGAAGGAATTTGAAGAATTCAGAAAAAGTACTAATGGTTAAAAGGCTGGAATATCCTTTGGTACAAAATTTGGGGTCAGTTCTTCAAATTATGAGAGCCTCCAAAAGCATACACTGTATGTTACATTCCCAGAAAGAAGACTAAGATATTATTTAATCACAGAGTAGCTAGACTGGATTAATGGAACTTGTGGTTTTATAATCTATAACATAATCTATAACTCTCAAGAAGGCAAGAAGTTGGTCCAAGGGGCTGCTAGGAAGAGCTGCTTGAAGTCTGTGCAGTTGCCCACCAAAATTGCATTAAAACAGTTAGGATGATAGATTGTATTCAACATAGGATAAGCAATCTGGAATTACAGCAAACCCCTGCTTTACATAGGGATAACCTTATTCATAGTGAATAAAGGGTCTGGGGAACTTCCTTATAGCCTGCAGCCACCTGTCCAAGTAACTGATGTGGACCCTGCCTCGAGCCCAAAAAACTACTTTTGTAAAAAGTCTTTTCTTTGCTTCTCTCGTTCATTTGTATCAGACTTTTCCTATTTATTCAATAATAAATAATTGAAGCATTAAACCATCTTACTGCTTTCATGGCAGTTTTTGGGTTGTATTTAACTTTACTTCTCTTGTCCTTAAGCCACTCTGACTCCAAATGCACCATTTTTTAAAATAACTGTCACCGAGATGAGTTAAATAAGGAGAAATGTACAAGATACATCCTTTGCACTACTAAAAATAGTGATGCTTTCATCCTTTCTAGTTTATATTACACTGCAGGGTATGAACTTAATGTAAGAAAAGAACGTGTTCAAGTTTTGTGATGGTTTCGTTGACTTTCCCTTGAAGCTGTGTCCTATGGAGACAATTATGCACTATTTTTTTTACTTTCAGATCAGATGCACCTGGAATACACTTATGAATTTTAAATAGGATTAGTAATTAAACATTAAGTAATTAAATGCTGTATCATTATACCAGACTAAAGAAAATGCTGGTATATTCAGATTTTAAATAAGTACACTTCTTTCACAAATTCCAGAACATCAGAAGTAAAGAAGCAGCCAGCTTTCATAACAGAGCATTTCAACAGTAAAACAAGCAAATGTTGCAAGTGAACACAGTTACAGTTTGAAACTTTGCAACTTCTCTGCCAAAACCTTTTAAGTACTAACAGCTCATTCAAGGAGATGTACATGTTTATTTTTTATTCTAAAATATACCCTTATTAAGATGTGCTTTTCTGTAAGCACAGAGCAAAAATGTCCACACAAATGTTGTTTAAATAACACAATATTGATGAACCTAAGAGTTCTTTGCTGTATCTATACTCTACCAATACGATTTCAAAGAGATTTTCACACACAGTCACAGTATTTTCAGCAAAACATGGGTGCTCTCAATCTATTCAGAAAACACAGCAAAAAGCTCTATCAATCCTCCATGATTTTGTTTCCATATAGACATTCTTTCTCTTGGACTGGCTTTCTCCCCATACCAATTTCCTGAAACAATTTGAAGTCTTATTCATACTGGTCAAAAGAAACCGGACTCCCTTTTCTTTTTTTGGTCTAATGTCCTTGGCATTAACAGAAAAACACTTTTAAAAGCCACTGGGGGACTGTTTGTCCTTGGACAGACTGTGTAGAGTGTGCAGCTGCAGAGCAAGAGAAAACAACCAATGCTAGCAGATATCAGTAGGAATCCCCATTAACAGCAGTTTCATTGCAAGATGTTTGTGACATGGTCACCATTCACTTCCTTACGGAACAGACTTCAGGATGATGAATCTGGAAAGTAATCCATCTGTCAGGGGGTCAGGAACCAAAGAGAACCACAAAAACTTCCTTTCCAGCACAAGCAATTATATAGTAATCTGGTGAGACAGAACCCTGACTAGATTGTGGTAGCTGAAACCATATAACAAACACTTTCTGGTCTTTCAAAGATGTGTAAGTCCCATATTTAGCATACTGAAAGAGGTTATTTCACAAGACAATATTTCTTATTTACTGCAAATCTGTTAATATTTCTTCACTCTCAATGTCCAGTGCTGCTCGTGAATAATTTTTCATACACCCCACTAAAATTATAATTAATTTTGAAGTTACTTTTGACCTTTTCTATAACAATATTCCCTTAGAAATCTGAAAGCCAAATGTTAACTTCCCTACAAGATTTCACATTTCCATATTCAGTTAGCATTGATTTCCTTTTATCCCTCTGTTTTTTCCTATGAGCACATAAGATAATATACCCATTTCAGTACCCTCAATGCTGCTGCACCAGCACAATGAGTTCTTTGCCAAAGCACCTCTGGGGAAAGTGTTAGTAATTAACTGCAACTGCCAGAGCTGAGAGGACACAAAGACAGTCTTTGTGGTGATTTCAGGAACACTCCTGCTATCTCACAGTCAAAAACCACTTTTGCTTTCATTTTATGCTAAGGATATACATTCAGAAAAACATTTTACTCCATTTTATGCACTAGAAAATTGTATTAGTGCAACTAATGAGACAGAGTGTGGACTCAGGAGGCCATCGCAGCTTCTACCACTGGTTACAAAACAGTGTTAAGGTGGCTATTATTGCTGAGATATCCAAGCCTGTGCTGAACTTTCTAACACTCAGTGTCTATTCAACAAACAACACAAATCTGTCTCTAAGCACATCTCGGGAAGATATTGTCTCTTTGTGTTCAACCTACTCCCTTTATTTCATACACTGCAGCATTGAGTTCTAGCACATCCACAGTTGGTAGCACAATTCATTCTCATCCTCTGCTGCTGATTTTTTTTTCAACAAACCTGACTACATTTTTCTCATGAAAGAGATGACAGGGAGTAAATAGATCAGAACAGCAAGAATGAATCCAAGTCCTTGTCCCCGCTGTGTGTACGTACAAATAGTACACATGTATGCATATAAATGCACACATTATGTATATTTTCTGCTGATTAGTCAAGTTTCCAAAATATGTAACCCAGCAAAGAAATACAGTATGACCTTCACAAAAATTCCTGCAGGGTTTCTGTTTATACCTTATGCCAATCCTGCACTAGCAAGTTATACCTATAGGAGTTGTGACCAGTTTTCTAAAAGTTAAATAAAGTCAAGGAAAGAAAATGCATTGAAATGTTTAGACTTATCCCCACCATTCATTTGGCCTAAACACTCTATACACCAAACAGCTGTCTAAATCATTCACTTCTGTTTGCTGTTAAGAGGTTCCAGCTCACTCAGGCATGTTTACAAAGCTAAATGGGCCCAATTCTAAAGGTTTGTCAAGGTTGGTTTACAGAAGCTCACGTTTCCCTGCACCTTAGAAAACTACCAAAGCCTAAGTATTCAAGCTTGTTATTGCATTTTTATGTACAGAACCTTACATTCAAATTTCCCATACGAGAATTTATCAAAAGCTTGAACCAAAGAGGTTTTTATTGCCTGTAAAATTAATTATGAGAGGCAAACTGAAGCACAGATCAAGTGAATACTCATCTTTTTAAGCAAATAACAGCAATTAATTTCAAAAATATAATTTTAAAGCCAGAATTTAGTGTTGTATATTTTTCAAAAAAAAGAGTGAACTGACAGAAGGAAAAAAATTGAAATCTAGGTGTTTAGTATCATACTTAGAAGACTTTTTATCATTTTTATGTACACTACTGAACTCTAAAACTGAAGAAAATTTCTTTCCTGGATGTAACATTATAAAGTATTATAGAATTATGTGTTGTTTACCCAAATAATTTGATGGTGCCAGTTTTAGTACCTGTAGGTACCCATATAAATCTTATGTAGCCATTCTTTCTATTATAATCCCTGTAGTTAAATGTCAAGATCCAAGGAAAATCTGAAGTATACAAAGTAATCTCCTTAACAATGTGGGTACAGGGCCACTAATCTCAAATTTGGGATCAGATATATTGCTAAATCTTCTTAGAAATCAGGGATTGAAAATCACAACTAAAATCTTGAGCAAAGCCTGAAAAACAAACGAAGTATATGCTCATAGCTGGTCATAGGCCCCAAATTGACAAGAGCCTACAAGCCCAGCATTAAATGTGAACTAAAATCACTCATTTATTCTGTGGCCAACTCCTATCATTCAGGTTCTCACATGAAAGTTAAAATAACAAAGGCTTCTGTAGCTTTTGCTGCATCTGCATCCCCAGTACTAGAAACACGTTCTGAAGAGGTCTGGGTGTTACTTTGGTCACCCTAAGCCACTGGAGTTCCTGCTGGGCTTCACAAAAAGACTCTCTTTGTCCAGTTTAGATATCTCTAGGAAATGGCCTAAAGGCCAGAATTTATCTTCTTGTCATTTTACATGGAAAAACTACAGACTTGCTACTAGATCCTTTGCTACTAAATAGATCACTGGAAGCTGCACTGAAACATCCTCACAAAGAAAACAGTCACTAAGATTACAGCCAAGATTAGAGTGAAATCAATTCCAAGTAATATGAAAAGCTACTTTGTTTCCTATGAAACGTTAAAGACTGGAGCAACACTTCATTTAACACTGATTAGAATAAATTTGCAAACAAGCTTTAGCTACACCTACCATCAACCTGAATATATTAACACCAAGAAGAACAATTCTTTTGTAGAGCAAAAATAATTGGGAGTTTATTTAAACTCCTTTTTAATCAATCTGCATATTCATTAAACATACGTATTTGAGTTTTGCTACATGACTTATTCAGACTCAGAACAAAAGGTTATGCAGGTACTGCAGCCATCTCTGCATCATTTCCTCTGTATTAATCAATACTCTTTTCTCCAAGGAAGATGCATATTCTAGTCAATGGTGGAGAGTCCCAATGTATGTGCAGTTTTCCTATGTCTATATGCCAGAAAAGGGAAAATTCCAAGCAGTGGTACATGAAGTAAATGCTAACAATGCTACCAAGAAATACACAGGCAGGTGGGCTAGGGAACCAGTGCAGCAAAGGACACAAGTGAAGCAACACTACCCAGAGCCACAAGGAAGAAAAGTCCTTTCTCCCTCTACACAACCCCTTCAAGCTTTCAGAGAGATCCAGCCCTGAATCCTACAATCAACAATCTCATTTTTCCAAGACTGCTGTAATATCAGCTACCCAGACTGTCTTTTTGGAGGTTTTTTTATGTTTTTTTGTCCCCCCTACATTCTATTGATTTAAACATAGTATAAAAACTGACTACAGCAGTGGTGGAAATCCCTGGCAGCACTCATATCCCTGAGGGATGCATGTTATCCAGAAACTGCTCATTCACAGCATTCCACTCTAATATGCAGTGGTCTGTGTCTTACTCTCTCATAATATCAAATGATGATCTTTGTTCAGCTGTTAATGCACAACCATTAAATGGAGCTGAGTTCTAGACTACCACTTATCAACTTAAAGCACCTATTAACAGGCAGGAACAGAAAGCTGCAAAAAGAGAAACTAACCGAGGAAAACCATGGAAGCTGAATTTAGCACTGTATTTAGCTGCAAGAGAATCAAACCTAGGCATCTAGAACCCATCCATCTAGAACTAAATATATATGTAACCAAAAATGCTTGACCAACATAGATATATAATAAATAAAGATAAAAGAATGTTTTAATTTTAAGTATTTAAATAGGTAAAGTTCTTAAAAGGTAAAAGCAGTTCTGTTTATTTTCATAAAACCATAGAAAGATGTCATTGACAAAATTATAAATAAAATATTGCATCAGAAATCAAAGTCCTTGGTCATGTTTGCAGTGCAAACGTGTTTAACACAACTCAAACTAAAAACAAAAATAGTACAAAAAGATTCTCCTTACATTACCAAATGAATCACTAGGTTTTTCATAATTAACAAAAATTTTATTAGGATTTATTTATTTCACTAAATTGCAAAACAAAAGCAAGGTCCTAAATGGTTCTGCCTTTTAACTGACAACTTTTGCTCTAAGTGTAAACAAGCCCCGAATTCTGGAACAAACCAGAGTAAAAACCAGGGTGCACAGGCCAAGCCAACCCCGCTCAGCAGGGTTTCAACCAGAAGCATTTCAGTCTCACATGGAGGCACACTATTCTGTACTGGCAACAAAATTACAGTTCATGCAATTAACTTCTGGTGTCCTCCACGTCTTTTTTCTACAGACAAGCTCCTCTCCCTCTTGATGTTCATCCAAAGGCCTGTCACCCTTCAGATCTTTGACACAAACAACATTGTTCTTTAACGGGCTGAAGAGGGGGTTTTGTGTTTGGGTTCTTTTCATTAAGTCAGTTCATAAGTGATTAATTTATTCTTTCTACACACCGATTATCAAAGCAATGTGCAATCTTGACAGCTTCCCATAAACAACTCTAATTACTCCACAACAATTAGAGCCACTGCATTTACTACCAATCAAATCTTTACATGGGGGCTCCTCTCTATCCTTCATGTTAGCAAGGTTTTCACTATTCTCCCTGAAACTTCTGTATCATCTTCCCTTGACGAAGCACTTTTTTGTCCACTGTCCCTTCCCACCCCCATCTCTCTGGCCAAGGTTGCTGCTGTGGTTGCCTCATTATTTCCTCCAGACTTGTCTCTATAACCCCCTATTCTCTCTCCTGCAAAACTCAGCCAAAAGGCAAAAGAGAGTTTCCCATGCCTTTTGAGGTTACCATAATATACTTGATATTGGGTTTTTTGTAAAAGATTACATTTTACTGTAGTTACTACAACAAACTCTTACATTCTAACTGCAAATAATGTTATTAGCTATAATACTATTGCAACCTTATTTACTTTCTTCAGTGCAATAGGCATGGCAAGGTCCTTGACTTATACCAGAGGGAGAACACATGCGTGAGAGCAAGTGAACAGAGTTGTTGCTTGACCTTCAATTTCCAATAATAGTTCCTAACACAGAGGAGTTCTGAGAACAGATGTTGCTGTTCTGCTGCTTTACCTCTTCAGGTTTAATGGGGTTTTGATGGAATCATTTGAACAAAGGATTTATTTAAAAAAACCCCACAACTTCTCTCATTAAACAAACTTCTCATCAACTTAAGAGTCACAGACTACACTTACAGCAACATTTTGGTACTAAGACTTCTTCACGCATGTAAAGAAAGGCATTAACTAGTAAAGCCAGCTGCCTGCTTTGTAGTTGAATTCCAACAAAAACAGGAATTAATTGCTAAAATATAAAACTTTGTGATAAGCAGCAGTATTTCACATACCTTCAATAAGCAAATGGCTTGACTCCAGACAGAAATAGTAAGCACTGTTTTCCTGCATGACTGATTTCTTTAAACAAAAGGAAAACCTGACCCAGGTGAATTCCAAAATGCCAGGAGTCCAGAACACCTTAGACAGGGAACAAAGGGCTGAAACCCTGTGTCTCCAGTGAGCACTCTTTTTCAGAGCTTGGAGGCCGGGAGTATTTTCCGCTCAGTGTTTGAAAGCATTTATCTTAAGCTGTGAGAAAAATCTTTCCTGTTCGCTTCACCAACTGCAGCTCAGGTGGTTATATTATCAACATATTTTTCTTTCTCAGCTATAAGCTTTTAATAAGAAGTATCTGTGGTGTTCAGTGAAAATACCGTTTTATGAGCATACATAATAATATGTGATAAAAATTCAAGACATGACAGACTGAATCATGCATTAAGTATAGAATTTAAGATAAAAGTATTTTACTGATTAGCACAAGTATTTCTTAATTCTTGGTCCAGTCTAAAAATTCCAATTATATTCAGATACATAAAATAATGCCTTGAGTTATTCACACACAGAAAAAAAATTGCAGGAAACTGCTTTCTATGTAGTTCAAATGGAAACAGTTCTGGTTTAATGCACATCCGAATAGCTATAACAAAATATAGAAGTCCTACAATGTTTTTGTATCCAAGGTGAAAGATTACATCTAAACCAGTTGATTTCATAACTCTGTTCAATTCCTGGATTGCATTAGCATCCTTTCAGGAAATGCACCATAAAATCCTGCATTTTCTATACAAAAGTTTAGTTTCAACTCCACTCTGAAGGTGTCCATTTTCAGGTACGTAACACATATGCAAAATGTTATTTAGATTTCTGTTATCCAGCACAGCTAAACCTAAGCTGTAACAAATTTATAAGCACTATCTTTTAAAATCCCCATAGCTTTCCTATTCATGTATATCACTGCTCAGCCTTTACAGGGTATTTTCTCTAGTTCTTGCAAATAAATATTGCACATGACAATGTTTTAGTGCCAGCAATTTCTACTAAATTGAACTGGATTTAGTAAATTTCTTTTTTTGTTTCCTTAAGGAAGATGGCATTCCCTCAACTCCCAGCATCTTACAACCAAACAGAGAACTATTCAAGCTTTCCTCCTAGCTCTTTTGTCTTTAGTGCTGATAATGGAAAATAAGTCCTCCTTTCATCAGCTCTTTGTTACATGTTTTGTTTCAGCATTATTACTTCTTGTACCCTTCCCTCCCCCCCTTTTTCTCTTTAATTTCAGCTTGAACAGAACCATTCATTTAAATTTTGTGCAAAACAACCACTGCATTTGTTTCTGTGATGAAGTTAAGAGAGCATACTCTATTAAAAGCTCTGACTAGCTCTATGAACCACCAGTGAACAAACATAGCTCCACTCTGTGAGATGTACCTGGCCACAACACGAAATAAAATTTGTAACTCATTAACAGATATGATTAAGGTTAATGTGCATATTTTGGCATATTTGTAAATGCAATTTCAGAAAGAAGCTATGAAATTCAAGGTAGAAATTAGAATGGATCATTGAACTGAAATGCAGGATTTAAACAAGTCGCCTCAAATGTGGAAGATTTGGTTAGAATGAGCTCATACATAGTAAAAACTAATCTTTGATTAACGTAAAGCTTCCATGGTTACAAGACCACATCCAACAGTACTCAGAGCACAAACCTTTGCATCACTCAAGTAAAGCATCATGAAGAGTTTCTAAGGCTTTCCTGATTTTTAGTCTGGAACTATTCAGTGTTTATGAAAATCATCTACATAATGAAACAAAGCTACAAATGGATTATAGCTTGCAAACCATGGTTTCAGTGGAATTTA
The DNA here is from genome assembly GCF_003984885.1 of Neopelma chrysocephalum. Classification (NCBI taxonomy): domain Eukaryota; kingdom Metazoa; phylum Chordata; class Aves; order Passeriformes; family Pipridae; genus Neopelma; species Neopelma chrysocephalum. The sequence goes on along the minus strand of NW_020897761.1, from coordinate 5,456,744 downwards.
AAAGTTCTGTGAGAGGTTTTTCATGGTAAGTTAGAGAAACGGTCAAACAGCTTCTTATTGTTTACATGCTAAAGGAAACATAATATGCTTAAGATGCATGAAGGCAGAGTCTTGTGAATAAACAGATTTAGTAACAGTACTGCAAAAAACCAGTCTGATAATTTATAATAATTCCCCAAGTGAAAGAAACATCAATTTGATGCCCACTGGGGGGAGAAAAAAAAAGGAGAATGTGTTATTATACAGGAAGCTTTAGCAGCAATATTCCATGAACAGCAGTAAGTCCAGGGTACTCATCACTGGGGCAATTTCCTCTTGAGTACTTGACATGATGCTTTACAGAAAGATGTAAAGAAATTTCCGATTATGTTTTCTAATAAAGAACCAGAACAGACAGAATAGAAACCTCTTTCAAAGACTAAGTGTAACATAAGACTGATGCATAAAAAAACCTCATCAGTTATTCACTTAGTCTATTTACAATGATTGTAAAACAAAAACTAAACTTCATTTGCAGCAAAAGAAATTGACATGTGCTATAAGAAAAATTTAAATGATAATTTCAGGTGGGCAGTGGAGCATGATATTTATGTAGGCTATGAGTACCTTTTTTTGATGGTTTTCAAAAATAAATGGACTCATACCAGTCAGGGCTCCTGTTCCTATTCCATGATGGAATAAACTAGATGATACGAAAAGTTTACTTCCATCCAGATATTTTTATTCTTCTGTGTCCCTCTAACTTAAAACAGGATACAAAATTTGTGCTGTTGTTGCAGGAATAGTATACAACAAAAAGAGCACTGTTGCCATACTCACACCAAAGATGAATCTAACATCACTGAAGCATTAAAAAATAATTACTCTAAGTACTTGCAATAGTTGATCCCAGAATGACAGGACGGAGCTCCTGAGCCATCTCCTTTCTAGAAAAAAAGCTTCCCTACCAGCACAGTACTTTACTATAGAAAGCAGGTCATCTCTGTAATGTACTTTGTCTGCAACAGTTACATTACAAATGCATCCAGATCACATCAGCATTGCTTCAGAAGGTGCTACTCATTTATTACTTACAGGTATTTTGTGAAAAGTTACACAGGTTTTTTTTCCTGAAAGAGAGGAAAAGAATAAACAGAAGCAACTGGCTTCAAAGCTATGTAAGCAAGTGCCAACACCTTATGCAAAAAAGAACTTGGCTATGGTGTGATGTGAAAGAAAGTACCATGAGCCACGGCTGCTCCTCCTTCTGCAGGTTCAAAGGCATGTGAAGGAGACTCAAATGAGTGCATCTGGATATGGATAAGAGAGGACAAGAAATGCAAGATGGAAGGAACCAAAATAGGCAGGCACTGTCTGCCAAAAGTAGCCATTGCAAAGGGAAAAGTGGTAATTAGGGATAACCATAACCATCCTCTTTACCTGGATTAGCCATCACGTACCCTTGCTATTGCATAGGCACTAATTACAGTAATGAAGCTGCAGCACATCTCCATCACCACTCAGTGGCAGGATGTGTCTACTTTCCTCACCCTCGGCCCCCTCACGCAGCAGGCTCAGCCTTGCTATCAATATAACTGTGCTTCTGAGTCAGCAGGCTGCCTGAACTGGTGTAAAGCGAAGTATAACCCAAAACTGCAACTCAAGCTTTTACATAAACTCTACTCATGATATTGCAGTGACAACTATTTCACTCAATTAACTGTCCGTACAACCACATGTAAAATTTGAACTGATCGTACCTGTCAAACACCCAAGCTGATCCAGTTCCAGCAAGTTCTGCTCATTCACTTTTGTATGAATCTAGATGGAATCCAAAGTGTCAAACTGATGTGTTGATAAATTAGGATAGGGAAATGAGAGAATTTATTCTTAATCAGTGAACCGTGCTGGTGTCCCTAAAGCAGAATCCCCTTCCAAGAAACTAATAGAGCTGGTTTAGCCCACAACTACTATTGCCACTCTTACATAAAGATCCTTCATCGTCAAGAGTGGACAGCTTTATTAAATTGTTGTTCTAGAAGAACAGATGCTACTCATTAACTTTACCCAGTTATTAATCACATAACATTAGAATGCTTTTCAGATACTCGTGTATCCCTCCTCAAAAAACAAAGATAACTTTATCATTGACCATATGATCATATATGCATCCCTCAGGACACCAGCTTCTCAGCAGTTTCTGAATACCAAATATTGCACATGATCATATCTGTTGAAGTGAAAAGAACAGTTTTACCTTTCATTTCCCTACCCTTAATCTCATGTCTAATCTGCCTGAGAAATATAAAAACTTGCAGACTTTTCAACATATTGATTTAGTGCACTTCAAATAACAAATTTGACTACTGACAAGAAAAAGTCATACATCAGGGAGCCCCACATCCACCAGTACACTGTTCATCTTCCAAGGATCCAAACTTCCAGTTTCATATTTTGACTGAGACATCTACAGAAACCCTTGTGCTGTAAGAAAGCTGTGAGGGAGCCTGAGGAGCAGAGCCAAGCAAGACAAAGCTAAAATTGGCTTCACAGACAGAATTATTGATATGGGCATTGTCAGCTGCTCTTGGTATTCAACAGGGGGGGAAAAACACACACCAACATGGTAAGGTATAAAACCCTAACAAATTAGGCCACAGTGAGTAGAAGATGGCAAGTCAAGAACACCCCAAATCTCTTTCACAGCTCTTCCTCCCCTGACTGATGCCTGCCAGCAAAGGCTCTTTGGGTATCTTATCCAAAGCAGTGACCATACTAATGCTCAGCTTGGTAGATCATTAAATCCTAGGTATTTACTGGCTAGCACACCTAATTATATATTTGGATATGTGTATTATATCCAAATAGTGCAACTCCTGCTCAGAGATTCTCTTTTTTCAGATATATTTAGCTGTGCCAAAAATTACCCCAAAAGGGAAGGTAACAAGACCAAATTTCCTAAAGAATTAAGGATATTAAAGCATTCAATTTTTTTAAATAGATTTAGATTATCATTGAGTTAGCACCTATTATGAAATTACTTTTTTAACATCTACCATGTTTCTACTATAATGCTTACACATCTAACTTGGAAAATTTGGTCCTAAACTCATTGTTTTTTAGAAACCAACAATAAGGTCACTACAGGATTCTAGAAGAAATATGTGACTGACTCTTCCCATGAAGGTGGTCACAGGAACTATATTACTGAATCCTACAGACACTGAGAATTTGCCTTTTACTCCAGGTTTCAGGGGAAATAATTGAAACACCCAAGTCAAATAGGTAAGGAAACATATTTTGGGAGAGAAAGGAGTTTTGGGAGAGCTGACTTTGAGGAATCTGGCCCTATCTGAAGGAGAACAATATTACAAGTATTAGAAAACTTTTGTAGAAAGTTTTTACATTTAACTTTTAAATTGCAATCAACTGTTGCTGTTTGGCAACTCTATGCACAGTGTTCATCTGAAAGTTTTACATGGGGGTTGAGAATAAGCTTGGAAAGCATTAAGGTGATTTTTCACTTCTTTAGTCTCAAATACTCCACTATGAATTCATCTAGGGCTGGACATCTATCAGTTTGTTAAGGGGTATTAGTCTTTTTTTCCTGAAACCTTTTCAGTCTTTAAATCTGCAAGTTACAGATAAAATCATCTATTATTGCCCAACATCTACATCTCATCCAGACTCTGCCTGGAAGAGAAATAGGATTAAATATAATTAAACCTTTGCAGAAATTCCAACCTTGAAGTTCTCCTAAGGACCCCGCTTATATTCACTTCTTGTGGGTTTTTTTTTTTTTGAAGTCATGAAAATATAAGGCCAGCTCTCTGCAGGTTCTTTTACACCTAACTAGTTTATTACAGATTTATGCATTAGCATACTTTTGCAAAGTAGGAGTTTATTCTGCACACTTTTTTTTTTCCCCCTGCACAATTATTTCTTTTTCACACTTTTCTAACCACAGTCACTGATGTAGAGGATTTCTTCACCAATGAGCAGGAGCAAATCATCTGTCGTAGCACAGCTGCTATACAGCAAATCAATGTGCAGCAAGGCTTCCTGTGCATTATGGACTTGGTGGCTTACATGGGAGTGCTGGTGGTCATGATGTGGTCTGTGGACTAGAACAGGGGTTGGGGAGACGGGTGAGGCAGGTTATTCCCACACTAGAAGAAGCACCCAGGAAATAAAGATGCAGAAATATTCCTGAAATACCTTGCAGCCAAGTTACAATGAGAACTGCGAGATCACAACCCTGCACTAAAACCAATCTCATAACTGCATCAGCTTTTAAAGTACATAGAATTACTGAAGACTTCGATCCTACTGCAATGTATGCCACTTATCCAATATCATCAGCAACAATTCTTTCATTTTGTCAGGAGAAAGCAGCTCATTATCAGGAATGACAGAAACAGCATGTCCCTGAAGGAGAGTTGGGCATTATAGGATATACATGGAAAAATGAGAGAAGGTTCTCTGCCTCATTTGCAATCTACACCTCATTTTACTATTTTATTCAGGCTGGATAATTTCTGGCTTTTACTGAGACAAGATTTAGCATACTATCGTTTGTCTGGAGCTTTTCTTGAGGATCTCGAAGCATTAGCATGTTTACTGCAAATGGTTTAGAAGTATAGGTGGTATTAACTTCAGCTCCCTAATATATTTAAAGGCACACCATTAGAGCACCTGAATAGCAGAGATTCTGTTTTTAAGAAAAAAATATTCTTGCTTGCTTTTTGGAAGTTATTTCCCTATTAAATTCCTTTCCCACTTTTTAATTTTTTTATTTTTCATTATAGATTTTCATTTCTTAAGAATGCTTAAATACACTATCAGTCATTTTTTAAACCCTGCCTTGAATAACACCTGAAAGAAAAAAAATACTGTGTAGCATCCTGGGCAGGAAGGAAAAGGGAAAGTAAAGGATGCCAAACTTCAGAGAGTTCTATTCATTATACATGAAGCACTCAGTCTTTCTCAGTGTGCTAAGTCTGAGTTATACACATCCTTTTTAATTTCAAGATTTATTTTCTCATTTGCATTTAAAAAATATGAAAAGGATAAAGCCATTGTAATGGCAAAGGCAGTGAAGTTCTAAGCCATTTCACTACCAAGTAAGCAGTAACAACCATTGATGCACAACGAAGTATCACAGGATATTGTGTGAAGAACAGAAATACCTCCTAGAATCCTAAAACAATATATTCTTTTCCATTTTAGAAGAGGAAAAGCACTTCACTGACTGCAAACCCAAATCACTTTTCTTTCCTTGCAGCAGCAATCCAGTTACAGCACTATCTTTTATGTGCCGACTACAGACATTTTCCTCCATTTTTTCATTTTAGATGTTACTCTAACAGAAAAGATGGTTCCTCAGCTTTGGTCTATGATGCTTGTTTATTTTGAGTAATCTTTCTTTTGATATTTTCATAGTTCAGAGTGGAGAATGTGAGCTTAGCCACCAGATAAGTAGAAATACTTCCTGCATTTGTATCAGTAGCAAAACATTGAAAAAGTTTCTGTGGTATATAGTCTTTCCTGAATAGTTTATCAAGAAAAAGGGACTTGAAAATGCAGTCTTGTAATATTTCAACAAACTTCCTTAAATACAATGGGAATTTTGATTAGCATTTAATAGTGTTTCTAGTGAAGTGTTTCCCCAGTAATTCTCAGCTGTTTTCATTCTGCTAAGTGAGCTAATATTTTCAAAATTATTTTCTCAGCTTATCATCTAAATTAGAGCCTGTTGCTACAGGCTGTGCCTTACTGTGACATTATGAATTCCAAATTTAACGTGTCACACTAATTCCCTATCTCACACAGATGTAAAGTATGATGCAATTGTAGATAGGGTCCCCTTTCACTAACCAGGAAGATAGCCAGCAAACTGGACTATCAATATGTTCATTTTTTCCTACTTCATTGAGTACCAACAGAAAAAGCATATAGCTCTGAAGGTCCTGCAGGCTACCTCAGCTTTCAAGCAAGAACTGCTTAGCCCTTTGTTTCCTTAATTTACTAGGAAATCATTTTCAAGAATCTTCTCTCTTGTCAAATATTGGGGAGCTGACACATTCTACCCTCAGAAAATATTGATTTTACTTTGTAGTTCCCCATCTGTGAAACAGAAATGTCCCACAAGAGCACCTAGAGAACAGCAACACACTTGTTCTGGGTGCTTACACTTCGCCAGTTACCGTCTTTGTTTCAAATAATATACAGGATATCTAGTAAGGATTCAATATTAACACTGATTAATATTTTCTTCCTTAACAGGATAAATCTGTTTCAGTCAGAGAAGGAAAGTGTAAGAAGCGAGGCAACAGTAAGTGCATCAGTCAGACCACTAAGAAATTCCTGCAGTCAAACAAAATGTTTTAGAAGTTCCTCTAGATGTATCCAGGTTTGTCTTCCCCACAAGTTTCACATACAATTTCATTTGCTTGAATGTTAACACTGAATCTAAAAATCACTTAAATGCTGTCCAAATTTATCAGTGCCATAAATTTGAAAATGAAAGTTTGCCTGTTTTATACTGCTCTCTGCACTTTTACTGTCTATATCTCTGAACAAGTTTTTATAGCACTGTTCAAATTATATCCTATGCACGATGCTGGTCTATCAAAAATAAACACAGTAAAACAAACAGCAAGCTAAAACCAGATGAAATTGTCTAATCGTTTTTCTAAATTGAAGCACTGACTGAATTTGAGTGGGGGAAAAAGCCCTTAAATAATCTGCTACAAAATCCTTCAGCTGACCAGGAAAGAGATCTGAGTGTTCTGTAGTTGGCATAACATCACAGCTGGATAAGCCACTCTGGTGATGATGCTGAAACAACATCCCGGACCCTCACAGGTATGCAAAGCTGATTTAATATAAGGGAAAGCTGATATATCATCCTGGACATTATTCACCCCCCAAAAAAGGGAAAAGTATTGCAGGGCTTGGCCCTTAAATCTGAAAGTCATGAATTCTAGTCCCTCAGATCTCCTTAACATTGGACAAGAAACCTAGAAGAAAGCTTTTCCAACCACTCCACAGGACATTGTGTGTTGGGTTTAACACTGAACTCTGGTAAGCTTCCTGTAAAATCTTAAGCTCATAATCATTTCCAAAATTTTCATTTAGAAATTTTTGCCAAAAGCAAATACTGGAAATACCTGAGTAGGGTACCTAAAATGCTACCTACATCCTCCACTGTGAACTATCTCATTTTACACAAAAGAACTATGTACGACCTTGTGCATAGTACAGCGCCTCATGAGATCCCATGAGACTTGATAAGACATGGGGGAAAATCTAAATATATGTTTAAGATATTTACAGATTAATATATATTTATTACTCATATTACTGCTACCACATTTATACTAGTTCTATATTAATTTTAATAAGAAGGAAACCTAAACCAACATTAAAAAGTATTTTTTTTTAAATAATGGCTAGAGAAAAACATTAAATTTCCCTAAATCCCCATTCCACACCTCTCCCACACTGCCCCAAAAAACTGTCTGGAATAACGATTACAACTCTTTTGGTTAATGAGTTTAATAAATTGTATTCCCAAAGGACAGGAGGATTATGTTGATAACATAAGGTATACACTAGCTGTGCTCATCTGCCCACAGATACCTGTTCAAGGCATTTCTTATCCCTGACCATGAGAGGGGATTGGAACAAGATGATCTTCAAAGCCACCTTCCAAACCAAACTATCCTATGATTCTATGAAAGTGATTGGAAAATTAAAAGACCACCACATGTGTTTTGCTTGCAGCAATCAGAAATATGCAGAAATTGAAAAGCGCTGCAAAAATCCTTCAAGAAGACGCCAGAAATGATGACAAACATGGTCTCCATGATCTCTAACTAAGCATACTATTAAGGGCAAAAGATGGTATAAGTGAAATAACATCTTAAATATTTCCATTTCATAAAGTTGCTGACTGGGCAGAAGAAGTTCATCTAAGAAATCAAGAATACAGGAATTGATTTCAGAAATGAAAATATGACACTCATTTAGTCCATAATTGGTGGTTAGTACGTCAGACATCTGGTATGTGTCTAATATACATTGAGGCTAAACGAGAAAACTACACAAAACTTCAGCTATACCATTAAGAAGTCGATAAAAACTTACACAGATGCTTTTTAGCGAGAAAGAATGTAAGAAAGCAACATAATATTGTTATGGAATTTCTCAAGCTGTTTCTTTAATTTATACATTTGACGAGTTTGTCTGGGAATGCACAACCACAGTAAAATAAGTAATCTATGATGCAAGATTAGTGTTTTACTGGAAGTTATACAAAAATTCAAAGTAATTTCTTCTCCTCCTCCCCTCAAATAAATATTTTTCATCCTGCATTATTTAGTCTCTTAAGCCTTCAAGCCACTACTTATTGCAGCAAGCTCATAAATCATCTCTTCTACATCACTCAGCTACCCTTAGAAAAGCACACAAAATAGCACTTCGTATACGGTATCTCTCTGTGACTATAATTATTATACCATATAAATATATTTCACTGCAGACTAATATGTGTTGAATTTTATATAGTAGTACACCAGACCATTAGCAAATAAATGTTTGTGGCTGAATGTGATAGAGCTATTTTATGAGGAAAATTTATTCATGAGACAAGCAAAACAAAACCAGACTGTCCCAAAGCATGTGGTACCACTATGGGAAAGTCACGGCTTGTATTTTCTTCTTTCCTGAGAGTAAACAGATTAAAAAAGGGTCAGGGCCAGCCTCAGGTTCAGCCTGTCACAGACAATTACAACACACCCAGCATATTCTCAAGAAAATGTTTCTTATTCTTCTTTATTTCACCTGTTGTTATCATTGATAAAAGATGACAACATTTGTTATGGTTAACTTTCCAGTCTGAAGCAATTACATTTTCTTTTATCTGCAACGTGTTCTAGGAAATAGTAATCACTTTCATTCACATCAGGCTTTCTGGAGCAGGGCTGATTCTTCTGATGGCAGAGCATCACAAAACATAGTAGTTTGTGAGTGAAAGTGTCAATGTAAAACTAATTACAATGCGTTGAGATGAAAAAGTTCAGTAAACAACCTCCCTCCCTCAGCTCTATGTTTAAAAAGGACACTGAAGATTACATACCAAATTGCACTTCATCATAGAAATGTAGAATGGTTTGGGTTGATGGGCATCATCTAAACATGATTATTTATAGCAGTGTCAAAATCCAGCTATCAAAAGGAGTGGCACTAAATCCCAGTCACAAGTAGCATATTATTGAAGCAAATGGCTTTGTTCACCTAGAAAACGACAAGGGCTTTACTCTCAATCAACTGCTCTTCAAAGAATATAAAAAGAATTAATGTGTATATAATTAATTATCATATACTGTGCATCTTTCACTTAAAACTGCAGTAAAAACTGTGCAGGAGATAATATACAGCAATCTATTCAGGGAGAAGCTTTCTATTGCTTTAGAAAAATCCCCTAGTGCTAACTATATGATTGTACTATTGATTTAGGCCATGTTTTTCTGAATGGTTAAAAATCCCCACTGCATGTAGCTGGACAGGTGGTATGAAACTTATGATGAGCACTTAAAATTTTTAATACTTATACATTAATTGTTCACTGTGACACGTACATACACAAACAAAAAATGTGAGACAGACGCCAAAGAATACCCTGACTCCAGCCAGCACTGCTAATACTGGAGAGAGCAGCCAATTAGTGCACTAGACCACTGCTCATATAAATGTCAGCCATCAGTATGCACTTGCTGAACTCTAATTCACAGTGAGAAGGAACCTTTGGAAAGACCAAAGCTTGCTAAAGCAATGCACGGCACAAGCATTGAGAAAAAGATTATTAAACCTACAGGGTACTTAGAGAAAGGTATTTGCCACTTTATGGCAGGAAAGAGAAAAAAGGCTGTATTATTCAGAATACTTACTGGACTCCTGAATTCCTTAACACCATCATACCAATGTAAAATGAGAGGGGAAAAGTAGTAATGCACAAGGCTCACCTTTGCATTTCAATAAACAGAAATACCATCTTCATCCACTATTCAGAGGCTACCACAGAACTGGAGTAGTGTTACAATACTAAGGACTAAAGGAAAATAAGCTTATTGTCGTCACCACTGCTTTTGTATATTCATTATGTTTTCTTTTTAAATTTCAAAATAAGCATTTCGACACGGTTATGAAATATTATCCACACTAGCACACGACACAGCTTTTCATTTAGGCAGAATTGTTTGAGTTTGGTTTGTTTTTTAAAACTTTCGTTTTCTAATTTTATCTGAGTTGAACAAATATAGATGAACTTTAATACAAAGGCAAAGGACATATCTTATCTGGTGTGACAAGCTGAACCACCTCCAGGGTGTCCATCTACTGAGGAAGTCATATTCTATCTTTTCCAATACAATTACAAGAAGTGACAACACTACCCAGAAGATATTAGCACACTTGAGCAGACTGTTAGTCTTGCCATTGCAAAATCTGGTCAAGTGACTTTCTCTCATGGCATATTTGAGCCAAGACTAGGAAAGCAGGTCCTGAAACAGCACTTTCACAGGGGGACAGTCTGCCTGCAGTGCTAACAGATTACCTGAACTTTTACTATATTTATATGCATTTTAATTACTCCATACAGAAGAAAACACACTCTTACAAGAGAATTAGCACCCAACACAGTGATCCCAGCTACTATAATTCTACACTGAGCCTCAGAATATTTATATTTCTTTCATCCTTCAAGATGAGTCATCAGATGCAAATGTCAGATTTCTTTTTTTCTGAGTAGTTCGCAAAAAAGCAAGTTTCCTGTCTTAATGACTTCTGAAAAAAAGGTGTTGAAACCATGGCTATTGTGAAGCCTTTCAGCATTATATCCAAAAGATTTTTAAAAATATCAAAAAACAAAAATAAAAAGCCAAACCAACTGAACAAACACAAACCCACAAAAACAAACAAACAAAACCAACCACACACAAAAAAATGGCCAGCAAACTTTTATGACTGTGTTTTGTTTTGTCATCTGTGTTTGTGGACACAGAGCCATCTGATGCCTGGCTGCATTCACATGGAGAGGGATAAGGTTGTAGGCAATGGTGAGACAAGCTCTGCTCCTCTGACAGCAGAACCTGCAGGAAGGCACTGCCCGCCTTGCTGGCACCAGACTGCAAAGCCAGCCAACATGCTCATCTGGCTTGCCTCGAGAGGTTTCACTACTGCCTCACCAGTTCAGCAGGTGCTGGGAACGACACTGGGGAACCATGAACCACAATCACAATGTTCATACACGGTCAAGGCCATAAGTTGACAGATCTGTAGCTTTGCTAGACCCATTCTTTAGATAGTTCAAGAACAAAGAATGAAAGAAAATAGATCCAACTTATCAGCACTGTAGGAAACTTGAGAGGCACGGTTGCTGTTGGGAAAAAAAAAAAGCAGATGAACCCTTACATGAACACCTACATTCCTTTAGAAAAATGGGAAAAAAACCCCACCAACAAAACACCCCCAAACATTCAGCCCAGGAGGCACAGTGAGCAGGACAGTGCTGTGCATATGTTTTGTTAACTGCTTTCTGTCTTTAAATACACATTCCACGACAGCTATACCATCTCTTCTTCCTAACCTCTTTGACCGTTAACACAGTAACAAAAGGACTTAATTGTACAGTATCAGGTTTTGATATTGTGAAGAATTTCAAACACTAACATAACACTATTAAAACAGATTCATTATGAATGCAAGCTTTCACTCTTGCAGACATATCTACACCATACAACAATGAAAGTTCTATAAAATGCATAAGAATGAAAATTCTATAAAAATTTTTGCTGCTTTCAAAACATGCTGAAAGCCCTGGGATGCATCCTGGGTTTGATGAAGTTCCATTTTATTCACCTCTCAGAAAAGGTGCTCATACTACAGGCATCTTCCTGCATGAATCTATCCTGCTCTCTATTTTGCTGCATGCACAGTAACTGCACATATATTAAATGTGATATTTAATTTTTTCAGTACTCCTCTTAACACAGCCTTACTGACACAACAGACAACATTTCCTACGTGTTTTGTTTTACACTCATCCTCTGTATTCTGCCATTCTCAGCTCCATAATTCTTCATCGTGATTAGAACAGTCAGATGCTGCTAAAGACCTTAGCACACGTGCATTCTCTCATGTGACTGTAAAATCTTCCTCCCTTTCAGAAAGGGGTTTCCTATAAAAGTATCAAGAGTGTATCAAATGTATCAAACTTCTATGTAACATTGTAGTGACATTAATATATGTTATTAGAAAAATACAAACTGGAATTCAAACATGACTTCTATTTGAAGATCAAGTATTTTGTCCGCAGGAAAAATCAGAATTATTTGTAGACTGTATAGTCTTTTTTGCATTTTCTTCCTTGATGGAATATTGTTTTATCTAGGCTTTAACTTCTGGAAACAAAAGCAACATGTCCTCCTACCCTAGACTGGAGACTGCCTTGTTAAATAGCATAACTATATTAACAGAATGCCTGCTGATACATGATTCAGACCATTCATTTCAAAATCACCACCCTTGCTTTCATCTATTATTCTGACAGTTTTGCTGCTAAAGAAAGACAAGTATGGAAGCTTAAAATTAGACTATTTGTTCCCCTATACTAACAGAGCCAAATAACAGCTCTTACTGGTAGGCTGCCTATACAAGCAGTCACTGCAGTGCCACATAACACATATATTAATTAAAACAGTAACTTTTCCCCTTTTTGCAAAGATGGGGGCGCAATGATGCAATTAGAATGAGCTTTATTTTAAAGATGACCTCACAGTGGTATTTCTCCTAACAGACCACTATTTCCATTATTGATTTTTTCAAAAGTTACCAGCTGGTGGTCACCTTGACTAAATGTCAGACTCTTTAAAATGTCATTTACAATGGGGCCTGACTTTCAATTATGTGTGCAGATGAACAAAAGTTTCATGGAATAATCTGAAGTAAATCATGACCCTACCTTAACTCTAACTGGTGTCATTACATCAATCGAGTGCTTTTCAGTATCAGGCCAATACACGGGAGTTCACATTTGCCTTAAAAATCTAATGTAAAGATTCCTCATCGATGAAGCAGAGATGGAGAGCTCAGTCAGCAAAGAGAATTTGAATTCAGAAGGGAAAGAGCAGGACTTAGATTTCTGCTCTGGTTCCAGCCCAAGCCACACCAAGCTCAGTCCCCAGTCTGAGTCAGTCCTTGCCACCTGCCCCAGTTGTGCTCTCGTCATCCCTCAAGCCAAATAAAATTTCTGCCTTCCCGCTGTTCTCTGAAATTTCTGCCTGAGAGCACTAATGCTATATTAACAGAACAACACTGCTAGAGGATGGTCAGATTAGCATTTTTGCAATGTCTCCAAAACCTGAGAAACCCTTAAAAAATACTATTTTTCTTGCTTCATTACTTGATCAGCATTAGTAGGTCCAATCTCTCACAAGTTTGCATAACTGCTCAGAAAATTCAGCTGTTTAGAACCTAATTTTCTGGGAGAGTGAAAATGCTATAAATAGCTATGCTTTTCAGTAAAATAAAGAACAAATCATTATTTATTTTAAAGCACTGAACATCGACAATTTTCTCAGCTACTTCTGGCGTAGCACATCACAGACAACTTGCAAGACTCAAGTTAGAGAGACTTGGGGCCAGAATATGTTCACTTTGGAAGTGTAAAGGGGTCTGAAGTTATCCTGCAAGACAGGTTAAAGTCTTCCAGTCACACGTGGGAGCAGACAGCATCCCACACAGCGGGGATTCAGCAGGAGAATGCCAGTTCTCAGTAAGCCATGAGCTACAGTCAACACAACCACCCACAACCCACAGAACTTAGAACACTTTAAGGACTGCTCTAAATAATGATGTAACACTAATATTTGGGGTGAAAAAATTTATAGCTTAGAGCCTAAAACAGGCTTACAGTCTAAAATATTCCCTTGAACTGTGCTTTTTGGTAACTGGACTATTAACAGATTACTCCTATCAAACACATTTTAGTGCCTATATGTTGTGTCCAAATATTTAACTCTTATGAACTCTTTCCAAAGCCAGTAATTTACAAAAATTAGATTGAAATACAAAAATTTGCAGGCTACACTTCTGCTACAATGCTATAAAACCAACTTCTGATTTAAGTCCATACTGTAGTGTCTTTTCTGGTCCAGGAAGAAGTGTATTCCAGAAGTGTATCTTTTGGAATTTCTAGTGTTACATTAAAAACAGCTTGACTGTTTTATCTAGAGTACTTTTAAAGCTGTAGCTGGTCATTATTAAACTTCTGCAGTATACTTATTTACCATGGAACCTAGAGTTCATGTGCAGTTGGTTTATTTAACTCACTAACATTTAAATTTAAAGCAGTTCAACGACCAAAAAGTGAAGTTTCCAAAATCTGAGACTTGGATTCAGGATTTTTACTCACATCCAACACTAGTAAATATTAATGTCCCCCTACAAATAAAAAGTTTGATGTCATTCCTGATGTAAGCATGAAGTTTTTGAGTAAGACAAAACAATGTAACAGAAACATGTAAAGCAAAGTTCTGCCACAGTAATGGTATGACTATTATGACATTATTGCATTTTTTAACTCTGATTAAAGTGCAGTACTATTCATACATAGTACATTTCTTTGCATTACTACAACATCCAAAGCCTGTTTTGGTAAAAACCTAAGAATTCACTTCACATAATCATGACTCAATTTTTCCTTAGTGATGAAAATAGAACTATTTGCTAAAGTTTGATGCTAGTTTGGAATTTTGAACCTTGACTGTCTAGTAGCTGTGCCCTTTCAAACAGACTGTCCCAAGAGGAAGAGGATAAGAATTATGAGGCACATTTACAGCTTATAAATGGCACAGAGTAGGAAAGAAATGAGAAAGGTACAAGGAGACTACTCTTGTGACACACCAGCAAAAAGTACTGCCAGTCAAACATGTTTCTTGAGCTTTCTCAGTGATACTCTCTGAGAAACTCTGTAATGGTAACCAGTCACTAAAGATGTGCTGAAACCAGCATCTCCTCTGACACATCCTGATCCTAATTTGTTGCTAGGTGCCATTACTAAGTGACACTGTCAGTCAACACCTCTCTCCAGTGTCTGCTCAGCTACCCTACCCTAATATTGAAGGCTAATCGCAGTTTAAAACGCCAAACACAATCGAATTAATGCTCAGCATCCCTTTAAAGTGCATGACAAGTTGCATGGCAGCCTGGACAGCAGAGTGACAAGATGCAGCATGCACAGACCGCTGCTGCTTCTCCTCACTTCAAGCTACTCTCTTCCCCAGGCCTTACAGGGGTAATAATCTGTTTCAAAAATACATTTCCTCCAGAACTCCACATGTGTTCAAGTGTTTGTACAAACATTGCTACTTGTTAGATTCTAATAAAACTGTGTACTACTGAAAATGATTGAACAGAGGTCAACTGCAGGAGGTCTGATCTTGCACTTCATCCCCAAGAATCTACTGCTAAACTAATTTCTCCCCCCAAGAACACAAAACAGACTGTAAAATTAATCTCCACAGCTGCTTTAAATTTATCTTTCAACTGAAATCTCCATCCCCTGTTAGGATATGTATCACAAGTTTCATACCACTGTCTTAACATCCTTTGCTTTCTCATCTTTCCCAGCCCACTAGGGCAGGAAAAAGAGCTATTTAAGCCTGTTTTCCTTATTTCTTACAACCAGTAAAACAGGTCAGTGGAAGTCCAAACTGTTCCTTGGGTCTCTTTGTGTTATCAGGGCTGATATGGCAGGAAGGTGCTGGCCCTTTGCTTTATTACCTTCAGGGGACACCAGCCCCTCCGGAGGGCAGCCTTCATTGTTCTCCCATTGTGGGATTTTGGCCTCCCAGCATTAAAAGAAGAGATTATTGAAAGTGCAATACAAACCTAAAACTTTTTAGAAGTCTTAGGTGCCACTAACTTTCTCCAAGCAAAATTCATCCTAACAAGAAGAATAAACTAATTAAATATCTCCCTGAACTCATAATTAAGCCAGTCAGTCAAACTATGATGACAAGCAGCCCTTCTAAAGACCACTAATTATACAATTTAATGACAATATGTCTGCTAGGCCCTTATACCAGTCATCCTGATCAGAAACAGACCCTATTATGCATGTTACTTTTTATTTTATAGAAAAGATTTTAAAAAAACATATTGGATTGGAATTTAATTAATTTAAATTTACAAGAGCAGAAGTCCTACATCACCATATGCATAACAAAGTTGAAGACAATAAAAAAAGCCTCTAAAGAACTCAGTTACTAGCATCCCACTATAGTTTTGGATGCCTTCTACATATAGAAGTTGCAATTCGTATATTCCACTAGAGGATAAAGATATGTGCGCACTTTCTATGTGTTCATTTCACCTGGTAAAGCTGCAAGGAGGAAGACCAAAGAATGCTTTCCCATTACATAATTTTAGGCTTCTTCTCTAATTTTCTAGGAAAATCTCAGTGAAAATAGAGTGAAAGAATATGCAGTGCTTTATACATTTGGATTTTTTTTTTCATCTATCAGCACATTATTACTTTATTTGAACTCTTATTTATCAATTGACTGGAGAAAAAAAGAGCATAGTTCTCCATGTCCAGATAAACACTTTCTGACCATCACAGGATCCAGAAAAGAGGTTTCAGCATTGAAAACTAAGGCATCAAAGGAGTTCTCAATAGAGGATGAGAAACCACAGATTAATGGCAGCTGTTTAATGCAAAGAACAGGAGACAGAAAACCTACAAAGCAGATACAACATGGAGGAGCAAGTAAGAAAGAAGGAATGGTCTTGAACAGAGGAGGTAATGCATGAGGGGAAAAAATATTCTTCAAGAGATAGTAAAAAAAAAAACAACAACAACAACCTGGGTGCATTTGGTATGAATGAGACAACAGAAAGAAAGCAGGAGGATACTTTTACTAAAGCCTACAATACAAAAAGTAAACAACTAAGCCATTGCAAACCCCATGTCAAAACGGGTGAACAAAGCTGTGAGGAATTACCACTGAACTTGGAAGAACCATCTTGTTCTCAGATGATTAATCAAATGTACTTTGTCTCCCATTTATCTGAACACAGCAGTCCAGTAACTACAATGTACCTGCACTGTAACTGTGGCAACACAAAAATATCTTTCACTCCTTTCCGGGAGAAATTTTAGCTGATGTGCTGTGCTAACACAAAGTTCCTGTGTCTTCCAGCAGCTGTTAGAGTCAAAGTTATAATTTATGGACGTCAAATCAGTAGAGCATCATATCCTTCAGTGCACTCTTTCTCTTGACCCAGCTCTGCTCCTCTGAAACATCCTCTCCACCATCTCCATAGGTGATTTGGTACCAGAATAAATTTGGTTCCAACTCATTTGGTACCAGAATAAATTCAAATGTCACGGGTTTCTTCCATTAAAACAGGTTTCTAATAAAGATGGTGCCCACTCAGCTTCTGCCTTGCCCCTTGGGAAAGTGCTTCCCTTTTAATATTTTTTTACATTCTAACTTCATTTCATGCAAATAAAGCCTTATTTCCCTTCACTTTGAAGGTGGCTCAGATAACCATCCAAAGTTATAAATTTATCACTATAGGGCTTTTTGTCCGTGGCTTTTTTGTGGTTTAGAGTTTCTCCAGCTGTGTCACATTCAAAACTCAGTTGTTTGTTCTGCCACAATGAAAGACAATTCAAAATAGATGACTCTCAAATTTGGATTCATTTAAATTCTATACAGAATGTACATTGACAAGATTGCAGTTCTTTTTTGGCACACTCTTCAAAGCTATTCTAGGAACAGAGTTTACTCAATAAAAACCAATAAGTTTACACAATTATTAGGGAAAACAAATATGAGATAAAACTTGCTTTTGAAAGTTTTCTCCATGTAATCAGGAAATAATTTTCAAATTCTTTCAGTGTATACAGACAAATAATTTTGAACTCCAATATCATGTAGTTAGAAGAACAGCTGTAAAACAAAAACCTACTATGTGACATCTCTGAAAGAAAAAAAGTAATAATTTAGTTCTTTAAAAAGTTGGTTTGTTGTTTTTTTTTTTTTTTAAACAGACTGGATTTCAGAAAATACTGATGTAAAGATCCAAGTCCAGAATGGTCAAGTCTCATCAAATACATTATTTTACCAGCTCTAAAGCTTTGTTAGTTCCAACACAATCCTAAGAGTAAAGCTTATTAGTTTATTAGAGACATTTTCTAAAAATAGCTTAGGTCCAAACAGCTTTTATCCACCTTCAAAATCAATACTAAATCTAATTTAATTAAGCGCAAGGCAAGTGTCTCTTAGTAATTGGTGTGAATATATTGAAAATTATTAGAAGCCACAACTTATGGTACATCAAGTTATGACAGAAACAGTTCACTTTATTCAACCCCTTCCCCTCAAAACACTCCTCCTCCAAACCCCCCCCCCAAAAAAAAAAAAATTATAATCTGGAGAAAAAACAAACAACAAAACAGAACAAAAAACCACACACACTTTTTTTTTTTTTAATAGACAGGAACCACGGCTCAGCTTGCTCTTCCTATGGGGGTCTCCAGTGAAGACATTACAACAATATATCAGAACTCAGGACCTGTGGTGCCCACTGCCTGCAGAACCTGTGTTTGACATCACACCTATCAATTGTTATGAGGATATAATTTTCCATGCAGTTGTGTTACCACAACGTTGCTGTGGTTTGTGTTAAGAAGGGATTTTGGACTTTTAAGAGAACACAAAGTGGGCACAATTCACTTGTTTGCCACCTGGAGACTGCATGATGTTTCCCCTGTAAAGGGGGTAGCTGGCCAGGAGATCTTGGTGAGAAACATTTCTAGGACCTGTTCTATCTCATCAGTTTGAGGCTTATAATTGAGAATACCAAAGCAAAGCTTCTTAAGCTTTTCTTTCCCAAGTCCTTGCAAATATCTTTGTGTCAGATTACAAACTCAAAAATACACAATTCAGGTTCCAGCACCAGTTCATCAACTGGTAAAAGAACTGCAAGCTGCAGGGTGTTATTGTATGGCTGAAAAAAGTCACAGAAAACTGATTATAAATGATTTTATGATCTGTAAACATCACGAGAGTTCCAAGACACTCTGAACCTGAAACTTTCCAAGCAGATTAAAAAACTAAAACTGTCTGCTCTCTCTCTTCCCCATCCCCCACCCTTCACACAGACATGAAAACTAAATCATGTACTTGCCATCGGTGTTCAAAACTACCGTAGACTATTTGATCAGATTTAGATTGCAACTCAAAACTTGCTGCAGTCACTGGAATTTCTCCTGCTGCCTTCTCTAGGTGCAAGATTAACAGACGATGCCAAATGCTGATTTCTGGAGTTTCAGCATGACAGGAACTTCCACTGAAGCCAGCAATACATAGAGAAAGAACAAACTCTGAAAGGCTAAACCCATCCAGGAAATTACTTCTTGGGTAATTATCTTTACTTTTATGCAGAAGGGGGCTGTCAGCATCTGATCACTGCAGTCAGTTCAAGCTCATTTACAGGTGCTAATCAGAGCAGATTCAATCTCACCTTTTATAGCTTATTAAATCTTTGAAAGCTGCTTTATAAAAAGTGCTTCCTTGCAAAGAACTCAGTACATTCAATTCCAGCTCATTCAGTAGAAACTGAATGGGCTCCATAACCTTCAGGAGTCAGTAATTTCTTAGATTTTAGAGCCAGAATAGACCCTTGTGACCACTTAGTCAGGCCTTCTGCATGCAATTTTACTGAAGTCCTGAGAGAAGCACCTAAAATGACAAGCAATTATTGAGAGAACGAGAAGCAACTGCACAAGGAAGGCAACTGGGTAGGTTTTTTTATTTTTTTCCAAAGTCAGCTGGATAGAAAATATTTTGAGTAATGCAGGGGTGAGGTGTGGGGAATGTGGGGTTTGTGTGTGTATGTCTGTTTTGAGGGTTTTTTTGATTGTTAATTTGCTTTTTCAACACTATTTGCTCATGACAGAAGTACTAATGAAATACGATAACGTTTAGCTGATTTATGGGCAACAACTGCTGAACTGAAAGCTTATCATGAAGATCTGAAACTTACACTGCATTCCATGGGGGTCACTCATGAAATAAAGGTTAAGGGGTTTTTTTGCTATGATGTAAAAACAATGAGGAGTAGTCACAGGGAAATATCAACAAGCTGGTTTAGCTACACTTTAACTGTTGCTGTATTACTCCTAAAATTTTGGAGTGTGTTAATCAATATTAAGTACCTTGCCTCAAGGAAAAACTACTCAATTCAAAACCTACAAATCAATTCACTATCAAAGCAGTTTGATTTATTAGCAACACAATCAGTAGTGCATGAAGCAAATGTTCAGAATCAATATCAGCAATAACACACACAAACCACAACATTACAAAGTATTAACATAAGCATACCAGTTTTCTAAGCACACTTCAAGAACTAACCCCCAAAAGCTCCAATGCTGACCCCTCACATTCCAGGCAGTTATGGACACTCCCCCACCTCTTACAGAAGTGCCACCTCCCCTATTCCTGCACACCCTGCTAACCCACGGGCTGGTGAGAAAGCCAAAAAAAGGCAGATTAAACACTACCAGTATGAATCTCTCAGCAAGTCTTTACACACACATTGAGGGGAGCAATCCCCCTTTGACTGCATTCCAGGGAATATTCCAAGGTAAGAAAGTCATATGGAATAATGGAAGATTATTGTCTTCATTACTGGAACATCACTAAAAGTAAAAACATTCAGATAATATAAGAAGACAGCATTTCATTTGCCAGTGGCATTTTCAAATTAAAAGAGGTATTTTTGAAAATAGAAAATTTGTTGTAAGGTATCAGGCTAAGTTTGATTCCATGAGTGTAGAGAGACAGCTGAAGAAAAAGAAACTAAATAATAGATACTGTAATAACATGAGCTCTGTACTTGTTGAAATGGCAATGAATCAAGCTAATCAGATTTTTCAAAGGACCTTTCCAAAGGGATCTGTAAAAGTTCAGAGGTACAACAATTGGTATTGTGCATCACATGATCTTAAAATATTATATATGGCAGTACCATAATTTGGTAAGCACTAATAATAACTAAGGTCTTGGTTCTTTTATCTGGTTCATATTCTCAATCAAACTGCTGTTATCTGATATGAATACACTCTGGTCAGCAACAGTACAAACAGCTTCAGAGTTTTCTGAACAGCTACAAACTGTGCAGAATTCCATCATCATCTTTCTAAACTACTGAAACACTCCTTGTGACAATAAGATAAGATAAAATGAAAACTGCTGTCATTTTTAGGTAGTAGAGCATATTTTTAAAGTTTAAACTTACAAAAGCTGTGTAATTACCAATGCCAGTGAGTCATGATCTTTCACAGTAAGACATGTTTTCATTCTTTATATACAAGAAAATTTGCAGAGGCACCACAACTGAATTTTATGCAATTTCTGACAATAAAAGTGTTTGGGTTATTGCTATATATGAATAAACCATTTCCCAGAGAAAGCAATATAGTTTCTAAAACATATTGCACAAACTCACCAGCTAACACCCCAGAGGAAAACCATCATTAAAAAACCAATTTGATAAGTCTGATTCCAAGAATTCTGCTAGAAGTGCATCATCTAAACAGAATTACTGAAGGCAGTTCTACGATGCAAAGATTGAAATAAAGAAAAATCAATACCAAAATAAACATAAGAGGTACTGAAAAAAGAAATAGAGTATGCTCTGTATAAAGTATCAGTGTTAGTAGATTTATATTTATAATATAGGTATTTTATATTGTATACATTGAAATATAGATTTTTTTTTAATCAATCTGAAAAAGCAGTTACGTATTTCATTGGGGATGATAGAAAACCATGATTAGGGTCACAATTAGAGACAAGCATGTGCAGTAATTAACTTATTAAAAAGTACATAATAAATATAGTCTTTTAAGGTTTCACAGGAGGAACTCTGGTTTAGTCAATATTTTGGTTCCACAATTTAACTACAATATTAGAACTCATCCTAGTTTTTAAGAAAGCCAGATGTGAAGACTTGTAGAAACATATCTGGACATTTTCTGAGTGCCTTTGAGGAGTTTGATGGCCAAAGAAAAACACAGGTTTAAAAGTAAATTGTTCCTTTCGGATTCTTTTAGCATCACCAAACAAATTTGAGTCAACCCAAATATCCATCCAAGTCTAGTAACCCGTCTCCAGCAGTGGTCAAAGAACACTTTCAGCAGACCATGCACTCTTCTACACTCACATTTGTCACAAATACCTGATGCCTGAAATTCACATTTTCAAGCTGATTTTTATAGTACTCTAAGGTTAAAAACATTGGTAAGTTAATGCCACTATTTCTATTTGCACTTGAAGGCAACCATGCACCTGAGCACCACATCTGAAATCTTTATTTGCTAACAATACTTGAAAGAATTTGTGATTAATTCTGTAAGTACCATTCCTTCACTTCCGTGATATAATCATTTACAAATTAATAGAACTGAAATAGAAATGAAACTCATACTGGCTATTATTTCTCTTGACTGGATCAACTACATCTTATTTTTCTCCTGAACAGCCTGTGTCATGTATAAGACACACAACAAGCACTTCCTTTATCCTTCATTTTCCAGTAAAGCAAGCTAGGTATCAAGGTACAAAAAAAATATATAACATACATTGATGACTTATAGAGATTACAAGTTTACTCAAAAGTACTTTCCACAGGAATTTGAATTTATTACAGATTTTCATGCAGAGAAAGAAGAATTAGCCATCCGAGAGCTAGAGATGCTTTTGATCATTTTATTTCTGCTCTACATGCCTATGCTCAAGAGACATTTTGTACTCATTTATACAGAAAATGAAAGGAACTTCAAAAGCACAGATATAATCTCTTTCCATTGAGGACATTTTACCTGAATTTTGTGTTTCAAAGTCCAAGAAATATCAATAACCTTAAATTTATCTGTACAATCTAATAAGTTCAGGTTTCAGAGGTGTCTTATTCCTTCATAATTCTTGAAAGCCTCAGTTTCTCATAGAACGGTGTTTAAAACAGACTAGAAAACCACATTGTGCCTTTCAGGTTTTTGCCACAGAACAGAATTACACTCAGAAGTCCAAACTCCTAATAAGAATTCAGAAAAAGACCATTTTAAACAGAATTTGGCATTTAAATTTGAAATCAATGGTAAACTCCATGAAGGGGGGAGAGGAGGGAAGGTTTTTCTAAATCCTTTATACAACTGTGACAGAGGTTTTTTGCTAATCCTTAGGATAAGTCAAAACTTTTCCTTAAGAATTCAAAATACAAGTTAACTCCCACCCCAAGTGACCTGGATGGTCCCTTAACAAAAAAATGCAGCATTTGTTATCACTTTCCATCAGAACTGCCAGAATAGGAGAATGTAAATGAACAAAATACTAATAGGGAACCACGGATTTTAAAGGATCTCACTTCAGCTTTATCCTTAGCAGATCAAAATTCAAAACCCTGAATATGAACAGCTCTACCTTAGAGCATCATCCATTCTTAACTTGCCATCCAACTTGAAATCACCTAGAACACTCAGTTCAGCTACAACAAGGAAGCCATTCTAACAACCACTCATGACATCCTCTATGGCACATCTTTGTTTTATGCAAGCCTAAGTTTTATTTGCGAAATAAAAGTCATATTGTGGCTCTCATTCATTTAAATGCAAAAGCAATCCCTGGATTTTTCTAGATCTATTCATTGCTGTTCAGTCACATAAAGACATTAAATTCCTTAAATAACTTTCATAACAGAAGCTGTATGGGTTTCTGTTCAGATGCTACTACTGTGCCCCACATGAAATTATGATCTTCCTCAAGGTAAAACAAGAGGAAAGACTCATAAGCACACACACACACACACTCTTTACTTCTTATCACAGCAGACCAAACTTGTGCTGATTTCAACTGCCAAGCAGGATCAGAGAGCTCAGGGTTGACACAGCAGCTGTGTCCTGTTTTCATACCCAAGTGAAGCAATCAGAGAACCTCAAAAGCACAACAGTACAAAGCGAGCCAGATGCGAGGCCAAGGAGTAAACAGCAGGGAATGAACTCAAAGCCTTGAATATCCCTATTAGTCAGGGCTCATGTCTTGGGCAAATAAGTTATTTATACATAACTCCAAGGAACAACCCCATGGCGTTTGGAAATGCACACTGAGGCCTGCAGGTTTCACATTCAGAATAGGATATCACTCTGGAATTAACTCTGTGAAAAGTAATTGCTTTGCACTTGTGCTTTTACCATTCTTCCAAAAATCAATTAAATTATCTATAATTGTGTATGCAACAGGATTACAATGCAATACTATTAATACTGTTTTCTGATTTAACTCTTTGAGTAGTTTACTACAGTTAACACAGAAATACCCAATTGCTGTTTGTCTAAGAAATCAGGACAAAGATTTCTTTGATGTCAACAGATTTAATAAAAGTCCAGGTCTTACCCTGGTCACTAGCGTAAAAAGCATAGATGTTTCTTAACACACATTAATACAATAGCTAACAAGTCCTCTTCAGGGGTGATTCAATAAGTTCTTTGTTAAACATTTTTATGGAATTATCTCTACAAAAAGTTTAAATAACTGGTCCCTGTTGTAAAGAACACTTTTGATATTCTGTTTTGATCCTTCTAAAACAGCATCAGTGGAATTTTTGCTTTGTCTACTGAATATACACTTGATTGAAACATAGGTTTCCTTCTTTAAACCTGTCCTGAAAAAGTACTTCGAGTCCACATGTCACCAAAAATACTAGAAGTTCAAAACCATTCAGCAGTCTAACAGTGTTCAGTCAACCTCTTTATTTAACACCAGCCTACAGTGCAACAGATTAGCCAGTAATGATTTCCCAGACTTTGCTGGATGACAAGTGAATAAAAACTCAAGAAGAAGTCAGAAAAGACCAGGTTGATACAAGTTTATTTTGTCAGTCTCTAGCACTGAGTTCATTTTTGTCATGTGGACAAGTGGGATCTTTTTAGCATCACTGAAGCCCAGTGGCAAGATCGGCATAAGTGAAATGACACAGTAAACCACTAAACCTGAATAGGAATTATTTGGGGGTGGTGTGAACAAAAGGCAGTACTCTGTTCAACATTACACTACTTGTTTACAGCTGAGAAGTGACAAAGACCAATACATTAAGATAGCATGCACAGGACAGCTTCTCCTTGCAGCAAAAGAAGCACGTTTCAAACTAATCGTAGTGAGGCCAGTCTCCCTTCAGAGTCAAGTGATAGTTTACAACTTCATTAGTTACAAACTTTTGGTGTAATTTTGTGCAACTGCAGAGCCCAGAAAAGATGCCACACTTTTAAAACCGACTGTCATTAGTGGCCAACCCTCTCAGCAAGGAAATTAAACATGAGCATGAGAGTTGGTACAAGGAGTGATGGTTGAAGAGGGCCAGGCTAGGCTGTGCGAGCACCTTGGGAAACATCATACATTTATGCCTGAACGAAGAATCCCTGGCATAAATCATACACTGTCAGCTCCTCCATAACAAACCTGTTTGTCTGAATAAATGCTATTAATATTCTGAATCTAAAGTAAATGTGTTATGACTTGAGGAGCCAGTATGATAGATCTGTTTTATATAGAGGTTTCAGTTCAGTTTTTAGTGTAATATACTGGTAAAAGTACTCACGCTAAAGAAATGTTATTCATGAGTATTAAGTGAATTTTATTTGGCATTGGTGGTGTTTTATCTGATGACCTCTGGTAGGATTCCAACTAAATGAAATGAATTTGCCATAAAGGCAAATTGTGGGGAAGTGCAATGCAGTACATCTACAGAGACAAAGGACCTATAAAACCAGGTATTCTTGAGAGAAACCTGCTAAGGCAACAATCATCAAAAACCCAACTGTCACTTACTTAAACATCTTGAGAAACCTTGTTCCTCCTCTATTTTGTTTACCTTCTACAGTGAGGCTAACATTATATTTACTATAATATTGCAGACTTGCTTTTATTTGTCCCATCCAAGTTATATTTTAACTGCCATTCAGCACCATCCAACAGAGCATTCAGTTTTTGTGAATGCTCTCCTGAATGCTTTCTGAGTTGTGTCGAGTGTAAAGATGCCACCTTGTACCACCTGACTTTTAGAATACCGAAGCCTTGTACGCTGGATAGGATTTGCACATTTTTGTGTTTGTGATCAACTTACTGAGAAAGAATCTGAAAAAGCTACTGCCCACCTCGATTAGTATATTGGCTGTTTGAAGACAGATTCTCAAGTAACAGTCACGTATGAAAATAAATCTATTTTACAATGAAAAAAACAGTGAGGTTTTATTTTTTATCTTATGTTTGCAGATTCTTGTCTCTTTCCCTTTTAAACAACATTAGTCTGTTGAAGCAAACGTTTAAGTTTTATCCTGAGACGATTTAAAACATTCAAAAAAAGCCACAAACACCTTTCCCTACTAACTGAGCTTATCAACACCAACACAGGTCCAGTCTACTTTCTCCTCTCCAGTTTTTGTCTACTTTTTTCTTCAATTGCACTAGTACTAATGAAATGGCAAATAAACCCTGTAGGTCACAGAGCTGACAATGAAAACTCACTCCTGAGAAAATTATACGGGGGGAGTGCCTGACCCATTGACAATGATTATGAGGCTGAAGTGAGAGTCCTGTTCTTGCCACTGTGTTCACAGTCCATTAAATCCCAGAAAATTTTTATCTTTACATTTTCCATAGCCTTTGCCTCTCTAAAAGAGCTTGATACCTAGTAGAGGTTTTTCAACAGCTCTACAGTATGTTTTATTCCAATGAATATTTCCATCCTCATCATCTCCCATTCTCTTACAATTTTCAGTTTCCTCAGACTATTCAAAAGCCAAAGTCCTGAAATTCTTCCAAATCTTCACAGTTCTTCCCATACTCTTAAGTTTCACCTCAGGGTTTCCCAACCTGCTCTGCCTTTAAAAGAGCAAAACACTCCATGCAAATCAAGACTGATTAGTCCTTAGACACGATCTTTAACGTGGGTCAAGTCTGTGGGTGACATATTTTTCCTTCCCCTCATGCCCCCTCATTTATCAGGTTTGAGCTCTGAAATGTAATTAGCTTCAATCGCTAATTCCAAGAGTTCAGATAAATCAGAAATGAGAACTGGTAAAATTATGATCTCAGAGAGCTGTTAACTGAACCATGGGCATTACACCACAGTAATCTCACAAGCAATATATTACATGTATATGTGAGTTCAGCAGGAATATTGAACTGCTATTTATTCCCTTCCTGAAATGCAGACATATTAAATACATTCAATTTTGTGTGTTAGTTTATATATGTATGATTCAAGATATATAATTATTTTTCAAAATCCATGACTAGTTATGAATCTTGTGTACTAAAGGAAAAAAAAAAAAGGAGGAAGAACACTTACATACCAAATGCTCCCCAAAACCTAAAGAAACAAAAAACAAATCTGAAATCATATGAATTTTCTGTACTTTTTTCCTAAAAGGACCTCTGGATACCATTACACACATAAATACATAACTTGGCCATTTATATTTCTGCATAAGGCTGTTTCCAGATAACACATATTAACCTTTCCAAACTTCTTGGTTTTGCTGCATTTTTTCAAACAGGAACGAAGGTAAGAGCTGTGTTCAGAGATTTTCAAGTCATGAAGGTATAAAGCTTAGAAACAAAGTGTCTGAGGACACACTGCTACAGGCATTAACCTATTGCTTACTTTTCATTCATTTCCCACAGTAAGAAATATAGCCTCCTACTCTATAATCAGTGATATTTCATTTATACATCAGTGGGAAATAATAGAAAAGCTTAAGATGAGCCTTTCATGTTTTGAATATATTCTAAGCTAATATCTTCAAGTTGCAGGTTATTAATTAAATAGAGTACACTAGCACAAATATGACTAGATCAATATACTTACACATAAGTTTTAAATAAAAACACATTACAGTGAGAAGATAATTTAAAATCTAGTGGCACTACTCAGGTTTTTTACTTTTCTTTGAAAATACAGGGAAACAACCAAGACAAGCCCACTCATTTGCAAGAACCGAGGTCACCTTTTTATCTCTCAGGATGCTGATGGGATCAGTGTCTTTATCAGTCCAAACCTAGTGGTGAAGCTCAGGATTTTTGCTGGCATCCACAAAGTTGAATATGTAATAGCTGAAGCATTTAACTCCCTGGTTTCAGGTTCTGCCCAACTTTCAGTGTCCCTGTCTTTAACCTCTTTAAACAGAAATTATTCCTTAGAAATAATTTCATGGTTCTATTCTCCCAAGTAAGATCTAATAATAGTTAACAGAAAAGATGAGGCAATTTACACTACATTTACAGAATCTAAATGAGTGTGCTTGCTAAAGCAAATAAAAGAGGATGTAAAACCACCAACTCACATAAGAATAGAAAAAGCGTTCATTGGAAAATGACTTGATAACTGAAGCTCATGAAACAAGTCAAAACCACATAAAACCCTTACACTTTGAATAAAGTTGGGTGATGAGTGCTTAATTACTTTTGTAGTTAACTGAATTATCTTGATACCATTATCAATTTTCAGACCAGGCATGGCCAAAATCTTGACATTATTGTTATGCTGCTTAAATTAAACAAAGTTCAGAATTGATTAGTTTGGCCGGTTTTACTTAAGCAAGCTCTTCTTGCATGCAGTCAGGGCAACCCATTTCCATATTCATCATTCTCTCTTCTTTCTCTGAATGTTTTTAAGCATATTTTGGGAATCTTGCCTCAACAGCAGTTTGTTTCTATTGTAATAATGAAAATTATGCATGCACACATATGCCAAAAATCACTGTTATTACACAGTCATGACACGATCTAACAAACTCTGAAGCTCAGAAAAACTACATTTTCTTCCTGAAAAGACATCAAAATTGCCCACTTTTTTTTTTAGCGTTTGCAAATTTCACTGAATTAGAGCTATCTTGTCAAAAAAAGTAATTTCTTTTCTGATCGTGTCCTGCTTGCCAGGGATGTGTTACATACAGGGTACTTTCAAACTGGTATTGGACTTTTCTGCTGGGAGGTTTTTCACCAAATACTGAAAGGAATACTTAAAGGAATCAAGTAAGTTTACATTAGGTCTGCAAGTTCACTTACAGGAGAAGCAAAGAAAAATCTGTCCCTTAAGTTCCAGACAACAGGAATATAGTGAAG
Organism: Neopelma chrysocephalum; assembly: GCF_003984885.1. Taxonomy (NCBI): domain Eukaryota; kingdom Metazoa; phylum Chordata; class Aves; order Passeriformes; family Pipridae; genus Neopelma; species Neopelma chrysocephalum. Next base: position 5,427,507 of record NW_020897761.1, on the reverse strand, counting down.
GATTGTTCTTAATGTCTATTCAGATGAGCATTCCCAATGAGATGGGAATGTCCCATGTTAGGGCACGTATCTCAAAACTTGAATTTGGGAAACCTATTCCTTGGAATGCTTCTTTTGTGGCAAGCAAATACAGGAAGAGGAGAACACTCTGTGCCTTGGACTGTAAAGTAAAGATGTCTATACTGGACCTTCTCTGAGCTCAAGACAGATTTACCAGTAACATTTGAATAAAGAAAACATTCAGGATACTAATCAGCTCTAAATTATTAAATTTTGCCAATAAGAAGTATAATGAATATAGTGTGAAAAAAATGTAAAAAGCACTTCTTGAAATTTTATCTGAAGGACTAATCAAGGTTAGTGGTGACAATATGGAAGTGCTACTTAGTTTTTTCTCTCCTGCAAAAGATAATAATTAGTGCTTCCCAAAGAGCTCTAATTGGAGCAATGAAACCTTTTTCTTTGCTTTTAAAAAGATTCTGAAATTGTCCCTTTTTCACCAAAGCAAGCAATCAGAATAAAGACAATTTTCATTTACTTGACAAATGAGGCTTTTAACTCAACTCCCTCCTTTTTCACAATAATGAATGACTTCCCTGCTCAGTTCATCTGGAATACATCACATTAGGATAGACAGATTACAATGAAATGCAGGAAAAGGAACTGAACTGAGAAATTCATACCAGTATATCCTTCCTGTGTATGCTGCCATTAGCAATACTACCCAGGCAATAGCCATGAGTTACTGTTATAGTAAAACAGAAGGTTAAAGACCAGTCAGGTGAGGGTTTTTTTCTCATATCTGTTTGCTTGTGGGGGTTTTCTTTCTTATTTCTGCTTGCATAACATACACTGCATGACAGCTCGTCAGTCACAGTTGACACTGATTGTGTTCACATGGAAGCTGCTGCAGTGACCAGGGACAGGCACCTCTGCAGCCTCCCTGGCTTGTCAAAGAGGCAGCACTCCCTCTTAGCTCCAAATGTACTCGAAAATCTCTCAGTGACAACATCTATATGAGTTCAAAGTTAAATCAGTCATGCATACTACTTGCCTCAGCTGTTGGAGCAAACAAGGCAGATGAGTTCACGCCCTACCTTTTTCCTTATCACAAGGAGTTTATCCATCACTTAGTCCTGACAGATTCTTGCCAACTAGCCTCACAAGCAGACAGTTTTAGTAGAGGTTCAAACTATGGTTTTACTTCTTTGTCATAGATTACTTCCAGTTCAGCTTTACTGAACATTAAGTATCTCCCTGTCACTGTGTGGTGCAAATTTTACATTCTTTTCTGAGACAACAGGAATTTTTTTTCTATCATCTTTCATTTCTTGAAAATACAGATTTTTTTTTTTAAAGGAATGAGTATAACATCAGTTTCATTTAAAACTGTTATTCACTTACAGGTAACTTAAGACCACATCACAGCATTATGTATCATTATGTATGCCATATGGCTCTCCTACAGAAATGAGCTTTAGAAACGTAGTTATCAACAACACTGAGTGGCAATATGTTCCATACAGTTAACAAAAGAATACCATCAGTGATGTGAGAGAAGGATTAAGACTAATTTAGAACATTGTGCAGTATAAGCAAGGACACAAAAATCATATTTATGTATGCACATATGTATATACACACATCCCCCTCCTTTGGTTGGAGCACTGAAGGCACTTCAAGCGCAGTATTTTCCTATTAAATAACTTAAAATACAGTTTCTAGTCTAGGACATTAGCTGGAAACTAAGAAGATACCATAGAGGCTAACAAAAGAACTTATAAAGGCATAGTACATAATCCAGGGCAAGCACTTGGCAAAATCAGCCTCCCTCCCCTGCTAGGACAAATGCTTTCGAGCAACTAGGGAAATACAGAGTATTTTTGAATGATTATTAGTAGCAAAAGTGAAGGTGTGGAAAATAAATTAAAACCACCTCTTCCATTATGTTCTGTTCAAGGGCTTGAAGAGCACACATCCAGATGAGTCTGTGCATTGGAGGACAGGTAACTGCACCTCAGCATCTTGGTCCATGGTGCAATACACAGGGGACAGAGCAGAGCCAGGAAATGGAACACTGTTAGAGCTCTGGGCTGAAGAACAGTGAAATGTATTAAACACACACACAGAAGAGTAATGAAATGCTGCACAGGCCAAGTGCTCCAAAAAAGAGATCTCAAGAGAAAAACCGGCCATACACACATTCCACGAGGGAGTTCATCGGAAGCCTTTGCCTCAAGGTACCTGCATTCTCAGCCTTACAGCCCATTTTCTAAAAATATGCTTTGGCTTCAGGTACTGAAACTTACTTACTGAAAAAGGCTTTCCAGTGAGGTAATTGAGCAGAATACCTTGCTAATTCTAACCTGGTTATAAATGAAGAATTACAGATTTAAATAAAGCATTTTTAAACACAAATGGATTTTTCACTTTCTGATTTAGAACAGTAGCAGGACAATTATTACAAAGCATAGATTCAACCCCTTCCTTAAATGAAAGCAAATATCCACTTACATTCTCAAATTATTTTTTACAAAAAAACACCAGCAAAAATTCACAGTATACATCGGCATTAAGTGTTTGAGATACTGCTCTCTAATTTCACTTGCCCCATTGCAGCATAAAATACCCAACTATTAAAAAAGGACGGCAAAGCTTTTGGCTTATGATTAACAGTTTCTGTAAACAGCAAGCAGCATTTTGCATAATTGAGCATGAATTGCCTGAAACATGCTCTTTTGCATGCAAAATGATACAGAGTCACTGAAAATGCAAAAGGTTCTGCCAATCAAGTAACAAATGAAAAAATCAAATAGAAGGGCAAACTTTTAGAAGCCGTGTGTTAAACTAAGCTTGTCCTGCCATTTGAAAAACACCAAATACAGTCCAAGAAGCTACATCAGAAGCAACTTCACAGCAATTTCATTCAAGTTTCCCCAAACGTCCATGTTGTGCTTCCCCCACCCTCTCTCACCCCCTAAAAGACAGAGTACAAAGGAGTATTTCAGGAAGCTGGAAATTGCAGTGTGACAAGAATCCCTTATCACAGTTCAGCCCATGGTACAGTGTGTTAAAGTGATGGATGAGAATTCACTTTCTGCATTTCCTCTCTTAGCATTCACTACATTTCCTATCAGAGCTGAAACACACGCAGCTGTGCTTACTTTGATTGAAACAGGACTAAATTGGAGACAATCCCATGGTAATAGCACACTTTGTTTAAAACACATACATATGCATTAATATACTCACACTTAAGCTTCTTCCAAGATAATAGATGAATTAACTATGTAATGCTCTGGCAATTTTCCCCTAATGCACATACTTTATTTTTTTTTTTAATGTAATCTAGATTTTTCTTGCTGAAACCTGAAGAAATAGTAGACTAACTACCAAGGTGACCAGGTTTTCTTCTCCCTCCTCACAGCAGCAGTGAGATACTTGAAGACTGTTAAGATAGCTGATTTTACATTTAGTCTTTTTGTACATTACAACTTATTTCTCTAGTTTGGAGGTCTTATCACTGATGAGTCAACTATAACCTTCTTTGCAAAACAACTACCTACTTAGCTGTTCCTCCTCATGCACAAGTACTTTTTTCAATTGAGCAATTTCCAGCCTCACTTCTCTCGCCATTGATACCCACCATTTACCAAGGTAATTTTGAATTCTTAATACATCCTCCAACATTTTTAACTTTCAAAGTTTCTTTCAGCTTGGCTTTGATTTTCCATGAAAATACCAGACTTTCTTCTTGCAGCTTTCTAATCAGTTCTGCACCATTTCATATCACATTTAATTGATTTTTCCCTTTGTCTATTAATGCTGGGCCTCCCCATTCAACTCTACTTAGATGACCTTTTGTCCACTCCCTGTAAAGTCCCATGCCATGTTTGATAACCACACGCTCATCAAGACAAGATTTGACATAATTTCTGAATTGACAGCTAATTGCTGTCAAAAGTATAAGTCCACTGAGAACCCAAGAATTCTCACCAAGTTCAGTTCTCCTACTCTGTCCACTGTCTGCTGCAAAGCACCAGAAGTGGTTCAAGGCAAGGGACTCAGGGTGGTCACGAGACCCCCTCTTTCGCTGCGTATTTCAAATTATGTAGCCCCTCAACACAAACCTGCACCTTTACTGATTTCTTATAGTTCCTATTTTTCCCTCTATAATGCGAAATGCATTTGTGCCTCTACTATAATTAATTGGACAGACTGCAGTTTTCTTTAGTACCTCTGAGAGGCCGCTCAGAAGATTTTACTGACCAATTCTAGGAGTTTAACAGAGCCTGTCATGCCGAAATATATTGTTTTTATTCTGCTATTATTCTCCTTTCTATCGCAGGGATCACACCTTGCACTGGTGACAGCTGCTCTCACTTAGTATTCCTTCAAACCTTGACACTTGTAACACTTTTTTCCTTCCAGTCACAATTAAATCTTCAAAAGCCTATACTTAAATTGTTTTTTTCTTTGCATGAAACATCTTCTGAATACATTTAAGGAACTGTGTTCTGTTTCATCTCCTCATCACCAAATTTCTGGGCAGTTAAAAATCTCCTACAGCATCAAGTCCTGCAACTCAAATGGTGGCTCCAAAAAAACAAAATAAATCTTTCCTTTTTGAGAAGATCAGTGCTATGTAATAATTGCTAAGCTTACTTGAAATTCATGGTGCTTTCCAGTGCATAAAAAAAATTCATTAATACAAAAAATTCTTTCTATTGCCTTCTCACAAAACTAAAACAAATAGCTTTATTCATCTTCAATCTGACTTTTGACCAACACAGTGACCCCTAAACCTATTGTGGGCTCACAGATTTTGCCAACTGTAATGGAAAACTTGGAAGAAAGGAGCAGTGTAAATTACCTGAATGGAAACCTCCAAAGGAATTATTAGGAAAATAAACTAGGCAACTGTTTTAACACTGAAAATGAATTGGTTCTGCGTGCCCTAGAATTAGTGAAGCCACGGGTATCTACTGATTCTGCTGCTACTGGGGAACATGTAGGATACAATTAACTCCTGAAACTTAAAAAAAACCCAAATATTTATGACAGTATTTTATATTTTTATACCTTCCTTAGTATGTTAGGGAAATCATGTAATACCATCACTTTTGACAGAACTCCAGAGAAATTTAGGCATTAAAGAGTTCAATATTTCCTTAAATTCATCAGAGAAGAGCAGAAATCAGACCATTATCCTAATGGTAATTTACACAAGGCTGAATTAACTCTCACAGAACTTTAAATTCATGTATTCACCTGGTCTAAATTGATTAGACAAACACACTTTCTTACACAAGGCTCTGTTTCATATAATTCTAAAGACCTGTAGACAAATTTTTTAAAGGACTAAGCTAAAACTGCACAAAAATAAACTATTAGTATGTCTTGATTTTCAAAATGCTTAATTATGCACCATTACTAGTTTACTTTCAGAGACAGCATGTTAAGAAGAACCACTATCACACTGGGGCCCAGCTTGGGCTGAGTTGAGTTTTCCTGGCTCCTCTATCAGAACACTGAGGTCTGTTCATGCTTCCAGCAAATACCAATCACTTATTTATGAATATTCTCACAGTATGGTGAAGCTCTTCAAAGAAGCTGCGTCTGCTCTGAGGATTTTATTATGGAAGAGAAAAGAATCACGGAAACACAATCAAGGAATGGTAATGACAAACAGGGTTGGTTGTTTTCCCTATTGAATTTCCTTGTACAAGCAAATGGATAGAGGACAAAAAAGAGTCACATCTTGCCTTTTGAATAGTACAAAGAAGCAGAAAAAACAACTACAGGGATACTCACTAGTGGTTGGATGGAATAGAAAACAGAAAATATAACTTATTCCTCAAGAAACAGGGTAGGAATCTATTCCTATTACCAAAAAAAAAAAATACAGCCCTCTATACAGTAAATAGACAAGAGAGTTCAGATTTAAAAAAAAAAAAATAAACTATCTCATGTATAGTTGTAAAATTAATTTTGCATTCCAATATTTCCTTTTTTAAAAAAACACTTCACACCGTGACTTCAAAAAAATTAAGTATCCCTGTTGCAGAAATTCCATTTACCCAGAAGTTTACTTAAGACTTAACTTTCTCTCCAATTTTTTTCCCCTATGCTAAAGGATTGGGCTTTTTTACTGTTATTTAAATACAGATTTACACAGATCATTTGTTAAGTTGTGAAAGTTGTATTTTAAGATGCTCAGCTTCCACAAAAATCATAGCCCTCTATGGCTTTTAAGTTGAAGTACCTCTGTAGTGTCTAAGAGTTTATTAGCCTGACAGAAAATATATTACCTGGTGAAAGAATGTGTTATGAGTGACATGAGAATGTGTGATTGAATGTGAGCACAGATAGTTAAGTGTACTCATGATCTAGCAAGAAAACTATTGCTGATTCGCTCATAGCAGAAAACTTAATTACTGGAGCCAGGGTACAAAGGAAAAGATGAGGGAGTAACCACAAATAATGATCTATTCAGGTTTACAAGTGTCAGCACAGTTTTCAAATAGTCCCATAATGGGACTTTTCAGTTTGAAAAGTACAATCTGCCTCACTTGAAAGTTTGGCACCGAATGAAAATTTGTTAGTGCCAGAAGGGAAAGTGTGGGAATTGAAACTCATTCATCATTATAACATTTCACCACAGACTAAACAGAGATAAAAGATTCTGTACAAGCCATCATTTCCAGTACACCAGCCTTTTCTTGACTTGTCATATTGGAACATACAAGATGCTTACACAGAAATGATTACTTACAGGGAATAACCTACAATTTTTCCCAGGTTATTGTTACCGCTGAGTAAACATATCCTCTATTTATGTCCCCAGAATATCAATAGCTATGCTCCTTTACTGGGCATAAAATGGTTTTAGTGCATAACTTTGAGATTTTTTGAAAAGCTGTAGCACACACACTGAAAAAAAAAACCCTCATTGAATTAGTTTGCATAGAGAAAAACTATTTAACCAAAGGAATGCATCTAAAGGCCTGAACTGCCTGCCTATAATTGTTAGGAAAATGAAGCAACATCCATCTTTCCATCAATTTTAGACTCTGGATGTTTTGTTTTAAAATTAAATGGGATTTGAAGGGAAACAAGTTGAGAAAAAGCTAATTCTGTGTTAAGTGTCAGCTCAAACAGTCCTAGTATCTTTTTACTGCTAAATGTAGAAACATTTGTCATTGCTGGATAACCATCAGGAATGAAAAATGGAACAGTATCAGTCATGTGTCTTTTTTGGTACTGGTAGGAATATATAATATGCTGTGCAAAGAAATCTCCTGGGAAGTCCAACGTTACATGACACAAATTAACATCTCCTTATTGATTAAGCTTTATATCAGCCAATAACAGAGAAGAATTTAAGGCATAACAACCATTTAATGAGACTTGTCAAAACATATTTTAAAAATTCAACAAGTATTACTCCTGACATTAGGATTTCTTAAAGGAAAAAAAAAGCCTTATTCAAATTTTTGGGTCAAGAAAAAGTCTGCGGATAACACAGCTTTGTTTTTTTTAGGTTATAACAACGAGATTGTTGCCATTGTATCTTCTGGGTTCTCCTCCTTGAATGTTTGATAAATACAGAATACACATACTAAATTACAAAAATTACTATGACTTTAATACAAAAGCTTTCTGAATTTCATCACGTTAAAGAAAGAGCATTTAAGAAACTACTTTGCTGGACAAATCCATGTATGATTGCTTATTAATGCTAGGTACCTGTGAAAAGTCAAAAAGTAGGGTTAAATGACAGAGAAATAGAATTATTTGGAAGGAGTTTCACACATGTAGCCTGTTTATTTTTATGTTCTTGGCAAGATTATATAGCACAGGTATTTCATACAATTCATACAGAGGGGACAGCTTGATGACATTTAGTAACAGCCCCCCTCAAAGAAATTAATCTGTATTATTAGCAGCTTTCATATTATCCAGAGTTGACCTGTGTCAGAATAGGAGTAAAGAACACTAATTAATTTTAGTAGTTAAAAAGCAGGCATTCCATAACCTAAAGTGTCTACCTGCAACCTTATTATTTAGCCCACTGACATATGTTTTGAGATTTAATCATCTTGTTTCACTATGTACATGAAAAATGTTGAGTTTTAAATCTATATTTGTCTGTTTGTGTCTAACATTGTCTGTGCTTAACCACGTACAGCAAAAGGGTTTTGGAACAAAGATACATGTGACTCACCTTTCCGTAGAATCAGATGACTTTTGAACCAAAAAAAGGCTAAGTTCATCTTATCACTTCTATGAAGTATTTTAGAATGTAATTCAGCCTACTTCTTGTGCTGCCATTCACTGAGTGCTCATGTAGATTTTGTCAGCAGGAGCAGATTCAGTGTTCAAGTCAGTTGAAGACTTATTTTTTGACATTTCATATCAGCAATTCAAATATTCCCATCCCACAAGTAGCACAACAATTACAGCCCTTCATGAAAATTCAGAAATATACAGAAATGCTCTACTTGAAGCAAAGGTCATTATGTGGAGGGCAACATAATTGCCAGTTGCTGCAATTAAAAAAAAAAAAGTTACTTTCCTTCTTTATTGATCTAAGTTTTAGGTAGGAAAAAGTCAATATTTTCAAAGATAACTAAGTCTGATGTATTTGATTTTCTTATGATGCTTTAGGAGCACTAACTTTTGTCAAAGCTACTTCTATTGCTTTTGAAAACAGGACTTAAGGTCCTAATTCACCTGAGAATTTAATCTGTTACCTGACACTAGTAACAACAGAACCCGTACCCTCCCAAGCCTATTGATTTCCTCCAAAACAAATGACCATAACCTTTGGCTCCGATTCACCAAAGTATACACTGAGCACACATTTAAAACCTGCAACTCTACAGAAATTCAGCAAGTATTTGGCTGCAGCTCCTCTATTCCTCTATACCTTCCCACCGTTTTGTTCCCAAAGAAAGGTGTCACCCCCAGGTTCTAACACTGATTCATAATACCTTAAGTAAGTAATAATTATCATAGGGCCTTAGCCTTTCTTTACCTATTTCCAGTGGCTGCAAATCATCATATAGCAATTATCTAATTTAAAAATTACCTTTCTATTTAGCAAATATTTAGAAAGAACTCTGCACTGCATATGATCATTCATATAAAATAAAAATGCTCATAAATCACACAATTAGAAATATGTTTCCTGCCAAATAGATCTCAGCTACTCAATTTAGAATAATGTTGATTATACAAAATTTATTTTTAGCTCTCTTATTAAAATATTAAGTTTAATGCCTTTACAACTCCTACATGTGCTATACTTCTGGCTGCATATAATATTATACAGTTTTAAAACCTTAAGATCTTGCTGTTGCCCCAAACAACAGCTAACACAGAAATGGATACTTCATCAGGGAATTTCTCACCTTATACTGATGGATAGAGAAGAACTGAAACAAAGAAGACCTGACTGTCCCCTACCAAGTTCTCAGTGCTTTAATGGATTTAGCTGGTGCCAAGATAACTTGGGTTTTGGATGTGTTCTATACTGCAAAGAGTAATCAGACTGTCTTTTGCACTTTACAAACTTAGGAGACCTGTTATATAGAGAAAATAGCAAGTATTTTGATCCAGAAATACACAAAAAAACCCCCAAAACAGCAACAACAACAACAAAAAACCAAACTCAAACCCAACCAAACAAAAAACCAATCTCTGTTACACCTAGAAATATAGCATTAAACATATCTATTAAAAAATAACAGTTGTACATAACTGCTACAAAAATGACACAGGTGTAATGTCTGATATGTACCAAGCACCTTTCATTCCAGAAAATCCTAATGGCTTTATGAGCTATACACAGGGATCAATTTATCCTGCACTGAATGAAAACAGTCTTGCTGACAATGTATTGTATAAAACTTGGAAATAACCAGGAGCAGGGTGGCAGTGTGTTACCCAGACTGACACGAGGCCAGCGTATGTAGCATAAATTAAAAAATTCTACCATGGAGTAGAAACCTCTTTAAAGTGGAAATTTCAGCAATTTTACCCGATGATTTCCACAGAGTTCTCAAAGAAAGCCTGCCTTAGTAAATAAAAATTTACAAAGCCACTCCAAATCATAATCATTGCAGAGTACTGCTTGCACGATTTCCTAGGCAAGCAATATAAGTAACTGAATTGTCCTCCTCAGATTCCTTTGATATCTGCTCATTTCCAGGAGATCCCTCACCAGTCAAAAAGAAATCCCAATCTTGTTTTGCAGATGAAAATTCTGTTACTTTTCAACCTTTTTCCCCACCCCCAGTACCTTATCTCACAAACATGGAAATTCTATCCCAAAATTAAGATATTTTGAAACATCCCTGAGAATTAGATTAAAGGCAGAGAGACAATATGAGCAAATAGGTACAAAAGTGAAAGCAGCTGCTTTTTTCATGGCTCTTCCTGACAGCCAGGGCAAAACTCTTTCTCCCAGGAATGCTGTTTCTAACAAGCAGGTACAACTTTTGCTCTAATGAAAGTAACAAAGAAGTGTTTTACCTAGGGATGGATACTAAACTGAATAGCTGGTTTCTAATATAAAAAACTACATACATATCCAAAAGTGAACTGCAGTATTTGGGTTCATTTCAGATGCCAACATGCTATGATTACAAGGCTCCTATTCCACTTTTCTACTTGCCAGCTGTTCTCCAGTTTTATATTCCCCCTACAGCTCTTCCAATATTTACTTCAGAGTTTGGAATATGCAAACACCAAGGTTCAGGCTACAGTATTTAGACCCTGTTGCCTTTAAGCAGGCAAAGCACACACAGTGGTCTACCAATACAAAGTAAATAATTTCATATCTTGCAGTAAAAAGATTGCAAATTGTGCACTATGGAGCATCATGAGGATGTTTTTCTTGGTCACAGTCTACCCATAGAGCTTTGGGAATTAGTCTGACACCAACACTTCTCATCTTAATACACTGGATGAGACAAGTCCTATAGACCAACTAGCAAGTGAAATAGATATCACTAGTTAAAAATTATTCAACATTTATGGTCACTTGTATTATGCACACTGTCTAAATGTATATAGCTAGTTAACTCAGTAGCTTCAAAGATACTTTTATCGTAGAACCATGACATTGTTTTGAAACAAGCAAAAGCCCAAACTTTGTTAGCCCTGGCTACACATTCTTTCAATGAGAGGAGCTCCTTTCCCTTCCTGGAGAGGTACATCTGTCTGTACCACCTAATTACATTTGTACTCCAAATTAACTACTCACATTTTTTTTCTGAATAAGGACCACAGTGAGTGAATAAATAAAGTGGTGCAATGAGTTGGTTGGTTTTGCAGCAAAAGAGCAGCCTGAGAGTTCCAGGCGATCGAATGCATTAGTTACAAACAGGGAATATGCGCAGTGCTGGCAGAAATAGAAGCCAAGTACAGCACAGGCACAGCTGGTCACAGAGCCTTCCCCGGCACCAAGAACAAACTGCTTTAGCATCTCTTGTTTACAAAGAAGAGTCGTAAGGAGTGCTGAGGCCTGAAGGCACAGGATGGGCCAGCCAAGAACTCAAGCATGCACATCACTGCACTTTCAGGTTCAGATCACTCTGCTGTTGTACCTCAAACATAACATTTTTTTAGAAGAGATGAAAACAACCACTTCTATTCCTCAATGGTCTTTGGAACACATAATTCTGGCTCCAAGACTGTATGAGCAAATTTCATTTAGCAGTGTTCACACAGCACAGGAATTGAAGCAGCAGGTGAGAATTATTGCACTACCTTTAGCTCCCCTCAGATGGGACTATTTAACCCTCTTGACTAGAAATTGGGTGGAGCTTCCAGGCAGAATTTCGCAACAAAACAAAAAGTTCAATTGAAGATAACAGAGATGTTACGGGGAAATCTAAACATCATCCGCTTGTCAGGGAGAACAAAGACAGACATTGAATCACCAGACACTGCTAATAATGGTAATGGTAGCCCCAGTCCCTTACTATCAGATTTTCCTTATCTCCTTTGAGGCTTAATATATGTACAATTTAGCATAAATCATTATCTTCCCCTCTGATGTTCCAACTTTGGTGATTTTTTGGGTATCTACTTGGACCTTCTTACTGAAATAGCAGCAATTTGTACCCTTTATAAACACAAACACATACATACATGCCTACTGGAACTTCCTCTTAAGTAATTTTTCACTGTACCTAGCTTTACAACAGCAATTCAATTTGTTTAATAGTCCCTGTGAGTTAATCAAAATCTGTTAAAAATTCAGTGATTACATAATTAGTAATTAAACCCACCTTGCAATAATCTTGTTTAAAATGCACCTATGACAATAAGAATGGGTCTGTGAATTTACACAATCGCTCTCAAATCGAGAAAATTCAAACCTCCTTTTTTTTTGTCATGGTGAGTGGCACACATACTGCAAAGGTGATTGGTTTTGGTGCACGGTAATGCCACATATCCTGTGCCATGGCTCACATTGGCACTTCTTGCTTCATCTGCCCACCACTGTGCCAGCACTTACCAGCAAATTTTGAATGGGATTGTTTACAATTTAAAAAGGGATTATTGGTTGGAGATTTCCTGCAGGCATTAATGAAGAATTAAATACATTCTGCCCCAGCAAGTGCAACATCACTAGAAAGCCTTCAAAGTAGTCATTGGGTATCTTGCTCAAAATTTAAAATCCTACATATAACTAAAGAAATTACACAGAGGTTTTTAAGTGATCTTTCACTTCTTCAATATAAAAAACACATCAATACCATTTAAGAATTGCTTAACTAAGAAGAGATCCTCACTAGCATCACTATATTTTTTCTCAACTGTGACCAAGAATTAGGTAAAAAGGAAACATCATGTCAAAAAATAAACCACTAGAATGAGAATTTCTTGATTAAAAATTTCAGCTGGACAGTATATGTTCCAAGAGCAACTAATTCAATATACAGGTAGTGTGATTTGTATTTAAACTTGTTAGGCATTTTTACAGTAGTCCTCACCACTGTGCTAATCTGTTGTACTCTAGATGGTTGTGATATAGCTAATAAATGCCAATAATTGAAAACAGTATAAATGGCAGTGATTAGCTTATGTCAGAAGGGGTAGGTATTTAGTTTCTATAATCCAGTAACTAGTAAAGCTGAAAAAACTTCGGAAATTGTCAGGTTTTCTAGCCATAGACTCAAGTTCTTAACTCTACATCATTTTCCAGATACATTAAAAAAATAAACACGCACATCTTTTTAAAGTTCCTCCAAGTAAACAATCACTTAGCAGCAACCTAAACTTGAATTCTGAAGTTCATAGCTTTTATTTTGCTTTGTGACAGGATACAGTCTGACAGACTAACTTCTTTATCATTAGAGATTATGAACTTCAAAAATTAGAAGCCTATCAGCCAAAGAAAGCTGGCTTTGAAAGTGTTTTGAGTGATTCCAATGGGATGCTCTGAAACTTAATCAGACTACATATGAAACTAACACAGAGTTATGGAGTTCGTTGTTTGTTTATTTTTTGTCTTTAAGGCCTACAATCCAATTTCCTCGGTTGCCTGATGAAAAGATAAATAGAGGGAGAAGTTTCACAAAACAAGGGTTTTGGCAGCTTTACCAGTGTAAGAAATTGTCTTTTCTTATCTGCAGTTACAGATTCTGCAGTGCCTGCCACCTCATCTTGTGCCAATAAAACTGTTGTAAGGCTGAATTGAGAATCAAATCAGAGGTCTGGGTAAAATAAAAAGAAAAGAGACTATTCTTTATCCACATAGGTGCCCTGATTCAACCCCTGCCAGATCTGCAATAAACACTTGTTTCAGTAGACCAGTAAAACAGCACTGTACAACAGAGGCAGGAACAAACAGGCAGGAACAGGAATTCTGGAAGCCAGAACTGCTACATGACAAAACACTTTCCCTTGCCAGGGCTAACCAGGGATGAGCTGTTCAAGAAGCAATTAAAGGGGTTTATGCTAAATTACTATTCTTCTTTAATTGGAATAGAATGAAGGGAAAAAAATTATCAATGTTTGGAGGCTTCACAAGTCTGCAAAGAATGTCTGTTAAAGGCTTCTCCTTACCAGAAATAAAATTCATCTTTAAAATTTAATACTTGCACAGAACAGTTTCCTAACCCAACAGAAAACTCTAAACTTTACTCCTAAATGGGGCAGACATTTAGCAGAGCCAAACAGCAATTACTGTACCACAGCAAAACTTTTGGGCTGATCCAGGACTGGAAGTGGCAAGCACAGTACAAGGCATTATCAATGAAAGAATGATCAAAGGACATTCAGCTGCTAATTTAAGCTGCTGAGCAGCCAGCTACAGAATGAAGCATTTTATGTCACCAGTGGAAAAGAAACAATAATTTGTTATAGCAAAGTATTATGTCCAGATCTTTCTCCAATGTCTTGGTAGTTCCCTATCATCAGTGATCACACCGTTTTGTTTTTTTTTTTAAACCATGTCAGAAGACAATTGCAGAAGCAGTGAGGCAAGACAGTGTACAGAAAGAAACAGTGGCATGCTGGCACAGCCAAGAAAGTAAGTTATATTTTTAAACAGAACTTTACACTGCGGCTTTTTTTCCTCCATATCAAAACATACTCCTGATAGAGCTTAAAAGTTATGTCAGCTAGAGGATGTCGTTACTCCAAAGCAGAATTTCTCATTTTTAAGAGTGGAGAGAGTTGAGCATCATATCATGAATCTACTGTATTGAATCACTCTGAGAAATTCCAGTGCCGCTTAATGAGTTCCTACGGCTGTGACTTAATACACGTGAGGCTGAGGGCAACCAGGTTGCATTGACCATGATCTGTGGAGGGATGTTTTAGTCCAACGTGAATCAGGGCTGTGTTAGGCTGATTTCTGGTTGTGCACAACAAGAGAAGTTGTAATAGTCACCACCTGTTCCTGCAAAGTGTGAAGGCACATAAAACAAGTGAGCAGAGGTAGGGACTTGCTGAGCAGCCTGAGAAGGAAACTCAAAGAAGGTTGACTAGGCCTAGTAGGAAGATGACTGGTTCAATCACAGTGAAGGAAAAGTGGTGCATAAATCACAGGACATAGCAAACCCAGGGAGAATACAAGATAATTGGCCCTGTTTTCTCACTGAAGTGATCATATCAGTAGGGGAGAAGTGGAGGAGGGTGTGCTCATCTCCTCAGAAGCATCGGAAACAAAAAGAAATAAATAATCAACTGCCTCGAAAACCAGACAGGGAGATCACGGACGGAATGGGGAAGAGCAAAGGACTAGCAAAGAGCTGTCCCAGGAGATGGTACATGGAAAGGGTTCCAGCATCTCTCATATCTCACCCTGGCTCCCAGAGTTGCAAAATTCAGTGAGTTTTCTGTCTTTCTGAGGGGTAATAAGCTTCAGAACAAGTAATATATGATTTCTTTTTTCTTACTCCATTTTTTGCATAGATCTTCACATACCCTCTTGATAGCAGTCCACAGCAGCTACTTCATGACACAGAAATTATATCAGTATTGGCAGAACAAATAAAGGCGGACAGGAATTCACAGAAGTAGACTGATGATGGAGCCCTCAAGCACAAGCTGCTACTGAAAAAAAATATTAATGGTTGCATAGAGCATTTTTTGCTATGCAACTGCACACATCTGTCTGGAAGCAATGGTACAGAGCTCAGCTCGTAGGAGAAAATGAAATGCTGCTCCCTCATGCATTGATTATAGCATCCATATCTGCAGAGACAAACATCTGACATGAAAGAGAATCCCCACCCCTATGGTGGTTCTACAGATAGAATAACAACAGCCTTTCAGAAGGCTCAGTTTTCTTTACAGATTTTGAAATAAACTCCGTCAGCATTGGAACAGCCTGTGTGAATCTGTGTTCTGATTCTGTAGTTTACAGTCAGCAGCTCCCGGAGTTCGCAGGCCTCCTGTGAGACCAGCTGAGTCTCACAGCTACAGAACCACTCTTGGCATTAACAAAACAAAACCTTCAATAAAAAACCTGCCTTAACTTTCTCTGGAATTTGAAAAGATTTAGCAGGGCAAAGAAAGCTTAAGTTGACATAAATGCATTACTTACACTAAAAAACAAACTATAATGCTATTTATGCATTATTCAGTAATTCCTAATATATGCCTCTATTTTTCTACACTTTTTGCTAGATAACATTGTTATACATACAACATATGATAAAATAAGGATATACTCTATAAGAGCTCACAAATCAAGTAGGAAACAAGCCACAAAACCTCCTAAAATCTTAGAGAAAATGCTGATGGTTTGACTTCTATTAATTCCAAGTCTAGATTCAACCCAAAACAAGGAGGTGAAAGATCACAGGTCCCAGAACTGCTCCGCAATTTACATCAGTATTTTTCCTCCTCTCTTTCTTAAAAACCAAAAATAGGTATCAATATGCCTAAATCAGCAGACATGAACAGTATCCTTCCACAGGAACAGTCCTTTTTAATTACATAAACTGGGAGACTATGGGGGAAGAAAAGGAGATTGAATCTGCCAGCACCTGGAGAATCAGCTTGGAATCCCAAAATTATTTCAAATAATCTCAAATGATGTTTGCCTGGCTTCTATTATTTTTTTGCTCTTGGTCATAGCCCAGAGCCAATTTGTTTGACAGGAAATCATTTAGTTGGTATATATTACTCAAACTAGACCATTTAATGATAACCTCTGGCCTTAAACATAAAAAGCAAGTCCGCGAAAGAGATCTGACAATTTTTATTAATAATACTTCAGTTGAATATTGAAACAGGAAGCTTTAACTTAAAAATTAATTTTCCAGATGCAAGACCGGAAAAGAAAGGATTATCTTCTTTCTTTCAGAGTCTCTGAATTTATGCAGACGAAGAATATTAAAAGGGGAACTTATAATAAGAAAATAGCAGCCAAAGATTTTAGGGAAATGCAGTTTTGTTCGAGTAACATCTTGGATAAATGGAAATATTTTTCTTTCATAATTAAAGACACACAAAGGTACAAATGCGTAAGTGTAGAGTACAAACTACTAGCAGTTAAATACCTAGCTACAATTTCCCAAATAATTCCTGAAGGATGCGATAAAAGAAGACTTTTAATTAAAATTAAACAGGCAGAATATTTCTGCAAATATTCACAAAGTTTATTTTATGACTTAGACTAACGCCTATTGATTGTTGAGAACACATACTTTGGTTTTAATTGCCAGAAGAGTGTGTTGTTATTACATAATGCAAAGAGCACTAAACTTGACAAATCGCTTTTCTGAGGAGTTTTTGTACTGTTTCTCTCCTCCAAATTTCAACTTATCAAGCATTTAGCAATTAAAGGTCAATACTTCATAGATTTTATCTAAAGGTCATATAAAAGTGGGCTTTTCTCCTGTGGACACCAGCTAGAAATTGGTTCCTCAAAATGGCTTTTTAGTTTTTCCTTCAAAATTTACAGACACTAGTATGAGTATATTCATGAGTATATACACATGAGTATATTCCTCTGTTACTTAGAGCTTAACTAGAATAAGTTTACATAGTCGCATTCACACACGGGGCTGTTTGTTACAATTTACATTAGATCTAAAAATTCAATTCTGTGTGCGTATGTTCACACACACAAAAAAACAAAGCACCACTTGGCACAGTGGTCATGACAAGGATTAAACACCTCAAGATAGCACTAGATCTGTCTATAGCCAAACCCTGCAGGCTGTGGGATGGGAATCCTAAATCACCTTGGGTTCATCAGTTAGGGTGTGATGGTCCCTAACTGTAAGTCTCCTCCATGAGTGTGCACATCATTAACAGTCATTAACTACAGCAGCACATCAATTCCTTTTTGATTCATACGCACTATGTATTGCCTCACAGATTCACATTAAAAAGAATAAACAACTAAAAAACTGCATAAGTGAAGTGATGAATTCAACTAATGTTCTCATCACTGATGCTGATGAAGACCAAAGCCACCTAACAGTTGTCAGAAGCCCTTCACTGCTTTTCAGCTTCGTTGTAAATGTATTTTCTTTGGTGAAACACAATATACATTCCAGAAACAGAGCTCTTTTTAGGAATCAGTGACATTTATATCAATTAGCTGCTTATCAGAAAATTTTATTCAAGCTGCCCTACCTCATCAAACCTTCTGTTACAGTTGGGTCAAAGTCTTACAGGAGAAATTTATGAATGCTTGGAATCTTATTTTGGGGGTGATCTCACATTGTATCACTGGAAGTCACTTCTTTTGTTACAGAAGGAGTAGACAAGCTTGGTGAGAAAGAGAATGTCTAACAGGTTTGGAAGCAGATTCTCTACTTGTCTTTCTGTTCTGCCCCAGTTCTTGGTCATTGGGAACTCTACATTGCAATAGGAATGTACCCACACAGCAACTTCACATCTGCTCACAGAGCCCTGAAAGCACCCAACAGCATGAATTATTCCACTAAATTAATTAAATAATCAATATGATTAAAATTAAGCCCATGTTTAAGGCTACTGATGAACTAGATCTTAATCCAAAGCCCATGAAATGCAGTAAGAATTTTCGATTTCCCTTCAGCAAGCTTGGGTTTCAAAGTGCTTTGGGTTTTAAGTGCTCTCATCAACTGGTTTTGAATGCTTCCTGACAAAAAGAGATGTACAGAGTGCCTTTTTCATGTTTATCAATTTAGCTCTTGTTTACCAAAATTTCAGGTTGGATAATCACATTCAACATTTACAGCAGGAATTCCCACTGAAATTGCAAAGTTAAATCCCCAACAGGGCTTTGTTTTCTTTCAATAAAGAAAACAAACAAAACAAAACAAAATAGAAACCCCACGCACCCCCTCTGTGAGATACAGTATCCTCATTATCTGTGAACTGGCAACCACTCAAGTTCACTGTTACCCAATTTTAATATTGCATGCCCTTGTTTATGATAAATCCAAGCCTCCTTCCCTCAAACCCATCTCTTACCTAATGAAGAAAATTGCCTGTCAACAGTTTAAGAAGGATTATAGTCTGTTGCATTACCTTTTAATAGTAATATTAACCACCTTTTTTTTCCCCCCAGGTCTTCCTGAAGACTAATGATGCTTCCCTTAAAACCAAATTTGAGATTGCCTTAACATTTCTTTTTTCATGTTGTCTTTAACACTGTCAATTTAATCCAATAAAGATGAAAAGGGAGAGGAAATCTCCCTGGTTTCACTTGTCTGCTGTGAATGGGATACTGAAACACCAGTCTTGAACCAAACCATTTTTGAGACTCATTTTCCTGCAATTAAGCACAATAAATCTGGGGTGCTGGCTTGCTTTTCAAATCAAATCTTATGTAGGTAAAAGCTCTTCAGCAGTACAGGAATACTGATTAGACATTATCATATTTAAGATTCTGTTAGCTTCATTGTATTAAGTGTTTCTGGTTATAATGTCCAGTGCTTTTCACTACACATCCTTTTTTTCTGATTAAAAATCCACCATCACACTACCTATAACTAACATCAAAAGAACCCAGCTGTTTATTTTATGTTATTAATGTAAACTCTTGTGCAACAAAACAAATCTATTCTCTGATCACATCATCTCTATTGTGTTTTCATTCAGAATAGGCATTCTTATCCAAAGGAGACTGGCTTTTCAGATTCAATAGGATGATAATAAATACTAAAGTAAGATTCCCATGCAACAACAGTCTCAGATATATTAATGTGAATAGCAGTAGTCACTATTCTGAAATAAGGATGATGATTTCCTGACCATTTATACTCAAATCTCATAGTGCCTTTATGAGAAGTTTTGATGTCAGTACAGAAGGATGTGATCAAATGCAACACAGTTATTGCATTCTTCCCATTAAAGTCCACTTCCATTTACCTACTACCTGGGTTTTATTTCCTTTACATTTTACAGTATTGCTGGGTCAAAGCTAATTCTTCATTCCACCTGTGTCATGTTTGGATTTCTATGTTTCTGTATCAATATTTGCACCACAGAGTGCAAGCCCGCTGCCCATGTGAAAAGCCTGCTGATTATGAACCATGTTCACCCTCCTACTTGTATCCAAACAAATGAACAAACCCAAGTGTGCCTGTGCTTCTCAGACACACATGGCTCACCATCTGAAGTTCTGTATTTGAGGCTTCCTGTATCACTTTTTCTGTGGTTTCAGTCCACACTCTGGTTACCCTCATTTCTACCAATAATGCCACAAGACTTGATTAGTCTTTTATTTCATGATTTTTTTCTTATTAAATCAAAGCTTATGGCAAAATCATTTAACAGCCACATTTTCTATGCTAATCTGTAAAAGTTAAGCCAATGCATATATCCATTCAATACTGTTACTAGCAAACACATATTTTAAGAGGATTAGATATAAAAGATCACAGGCTGGGTTTTACGAGTTTCTGGACCACAGTTTTTAAATAGAAAAGTTCACACTGTTTCTTATAAGTGACATCCCACAGATAAGACAAATGGAAAGGCAGCCAAGTTCCTGTGGAAAGTCAACAAGTTTGAGAGATAAATCTTATTTTCCAAGTCTCATCTGAGCTCATGGAGTCCCAATCAAGTGCTTTGTTTCCATATGAAGTCACTTTTTGTCAAATGATGCTGCAGCATTCTTACATGCTGAGCAGGACATCATCAATTCCTTCTACAGACATACCCTTCAGTAAAATCTACTTGTTTAGTAAAACCTGTAAATAAAACCCCAAACCAAACAAACAAAACAAAACCTCAAACAGTTTCCTCATCAAAACATTATATTTTCCACATGAGGAATAGAACCGAAATCCCTTCCATGTAAATCCTCTAGCTCTGTGGAATTTATCCACAAGATCAAAGATGTTTTTAAAAACTTACAAGATCCTCCCATGTGTGATTACAACTGATATATATTTTGATTTACATTTGCTGAATGGAGCAAATTTTTTATTATAACCTAAAAATGTCATTTCTAACTCTGTCTTTATTGTTTCTATAGTTCAGTTCATCTAATGCCTTTCCTAAAAGGTCTGTCCTATTAAATATAAGAGCAAAATTCTACATGACATCACTGGGACAAGGGTCAGATTTGATACACTGTCCAAAGCAGTAAAGAAAAGATGGATTTAATGAGACCCTGCCTGGAAAAGAAAAACTGGGCATATCTGTAATAAAAAAAATAAAATTAATATACTGGAAATGTCAAGGCCTATTCCTATTAAAAGTTTCAAACTCCTCCTGATACTAAAGAATTATTTCAATGTGTTAGACACTTTTAAATATACCAATTGGTTCCAAAACTCAGAGTTTTAGCATACAGGGGGTGTAGAGGTCTTTGCTAGTACGCAAAAAGGAAAAAAAATTAGCTGAATCTCCTTAGAAATATGCCCATGCCATTAATATTACAAAGGATCCAACTTAGATCTCCATGTAACATTTCCATTCTGAAACACAAGCAGACTGTTTCCCACACAGTTACACTGCCCAGTGGTTTTCTTAATGAACATCTAATATTTCATGCACTCAGCAAACAGCTGCGGTCGGTGTTTTGTTGTGATCTCTGTGGGAGGGTATAAAATTCTGTCATCTCTAAGAATTCTTTTACAATTATACAGAAGCATCCAGAGTGCTCAGGGTACAATACCAAAACCTCAAAATGCTCTCTCTTGGGAGGGTTGCAGTTTCATTTCCAAGTTTAAGGCAGTTGAGATTTTCCATAGCACAAACCAGCAAAGCACCTTTAGTCTATGTCCTTTCATTACCTTTTTTTCTGAAAGCTACAGGTCAACCTCTCAGTAATCACTTAACTGCTAACATAAATACTATTACTTTTAAACTCCATCTACCACAAGTAGTCTTTGTAAGAAGAACCTAAAGGTGTTTGTAAGGAATGGAAAATGAATTGTTTGGTGGCTGTACGTGGAGATGGATTTCACAGCAGCATCAGTGCTGTATTTATTAAATGACACCTTGATCACTGTCAGCAGGTAACTTTAATGGAGTCACTGATTCAAATCAGTTAGAATTTCATACTTAAATTCTATTTCCTCTATCCCAAGGAGGGATTGAAATCTCCAACCATTACAAGCATTGAGCCATGACATCTATACTCTATTTCCCCCAGTAATAAAAGGTCTCAGTTGTCCAAATCAGTAATAAAATTCCCTAAGCCTCCAATTTCTAGACCAGCAGACTGGCAATAGGGGACAAATCAAGCAACCTGCATCCTCCACACTCACAGCACTGTATAAGTTTATGATTGACAGACAGCTGCAGGACTGTTTAGTGTGGGACAAATTATCAGCTCCACAGAATCCTACCATCTAATTATCAGCTTCCTGGGAGATTTCTTTCAACATAGAGAGTTTCCTTTCCTAGCTGAAAAAAAATCTACAGCATACAGTGAGCTTCAGTCAAGGGTGACTGCTAAGGACAAAAACCATCCAAAATTTAAAAAAAAAAAAAAAAAAAAAAAATCAATAGAATTGGAAGAGCTGATTTCTAGTTATTGAAATCCACACTTAAGGGATATCAAGCAGATAATTCACTGTAATAACCTACGATACTTTAAAACATATAAATTTGAGTCCTACTTCTATTATTTGTATTTGAAGCAATAAAAACGATTGCTTCAAATTATCACAGCAGTGCTTGCATTAGATAAGTATATATACATCATATTCATTATAAAAGTATTTAACTTAAAGGTCAACTTGCATTCAGCTTTCATACTGGTGTAAACCTGAAGCTAAACCATTCATTTCAGCAATATCAGTCTATATTTATAGTTGCACATCACACTAGATTGGGTTCAGCAAGGCTTTAATTTGCTTGATTATTTGAAAAAGAAATCAAATACTAAGAAATTGTTAAAAGCCTGTCCCATTGATACAAGATCGACACTTATAGCCCTTTTTTCACATCTGCAATTATCTTTCTAAAACTCTATGAATCAGCAAGACAGTGGTGTAAACCTGGGCCACCAAGTCCAATGTAATTCCTCCCAAGTACTGAGGCAAAACTGCTCATGAATTTAACATTTTCAGGATTCAAAACTAGAGCAAACTGACACATGAAGACACATTGGTCAGCAAGAATCTGCTTTCAGTCATCAAGAGAGGCACAGTAATGCTTTAGAACCAAATGGGTGAAAAAGGTAAGTTGATATTCCTGATATAGACTGTACCACGGTATTTTAACTAGCCTAAAAACAATACTCTTGCTTCCAGCAATGGGCAAGACTTTAAATTCTCACCTACAAGGGCTTTGGTGAGCACTTATAATTTGAACAACCAAATGAGGAATAAAGTTTAAAATCTTTAATGATTTGGTTATAAATAAGAGCACACACACTTTCAGAATACCTACCCAATTTCAGTCTGAGTACCCTCTCTGATTTGCATTTTCTACTTTTCTGGTAGGGAGTCTAAAGCTCACTATTTTTCCTCTCTGCCTTGCTCTTGGCCAATAATCAATTCTTCCATTAAGATGCTGATATTCTTTAGTTCAGTTGCTGCTTGACTTTGGCAATATTCTGGCACACAATTGTACTCAAGACTTGTTACCTCAACACGTTGATAGGTTGTTTTCCACTGTTATCACTAATGAATTAAGTTCATTTTCTTGGAAGAGCAATAGTAAGAGTACAAACAACTTAAATAAGCCATTCTGCTTCACATGCAACATTTATATATATACAATAATAATAATTCAGTATCAAACATACTATCAGACAGTCAAACTGCAAGAGACATCAACATATAATTTCGATATCATTACTATGTAAGTACTAACATGAATTTAATGTACAATCTTGCCTAACTCCCTCATTCATATGGTCTACGAATGTCACATTGCTATTAGAGCAAAAATAATCATGGCCTAATTAGGTTTAAATTACTCTCTATTTTACTTCTCCCACTAAGAAGCAGCTCTTATTATCAGTCCCGATTCAAAGCCATCATTCATGCCGAGTTTCATTTGCTCACAAGAGCAGACTCTGAACTCAGAGCTTCTACTCAATAGTCACCCTACCACAGATGATCCAGAACACCCAAAGGCAGGTGAGAACTACTCAGTAATGACTGCAGTGTACCAGATGCACCAGGCCAAGATGCTGCTGAGCACTAAATAGCTCTTATCAACATATGCCATGTACACAGCAGCATGAAAGCCAGTATTGCCCTCAGAAAGGTCTACCTAGTTCAGGTCATAATCTTATTAATACAGGTCTTTTACTTCTCTTATCAAACCAGCTTCTATGTTCCATTCATTTGTTATGCAACTGTCTTAAAAGAGCAACAGCAAAAAAATGGCCAGCTCACTGTTGCAAAATGTTGAGGAACAGTATAGCATAAATTAAAAGTATTAAACTTTATATGGAACTTTATATAGAAAGATTTAAAAAAACAGTACAGATTGACGCAAGGATTTTTTTTTTACAAATACTGATTTTGTGAGAGAAAAGTAATCTCTTAAATTACTGTAGGATTTTCACTCAAAGAATCTGCTGGGAAGCTGGATGAACATGATCCAAAAGGTTCTTGGTTTAAGTAAAGGTTTGGTAGAATGCTGTAAAGACAAGACAGCTATGCTTTTGTTTTAGGGGGTACTAGGGAGAAGTACTGCTACACTGTCTCACTTTTTTAAAGCTCTGTCCAGTTCTTAAACAATTATACTTTACACAGTTTTATTATTGGTAACCCTTTGCCTTGTTCAGTGTATTATTAAACATGAGAGTTTAAGATCTAAACAAATGGTGCAGATTCCTAGTCCATCTTTAACAGAGGTCCTATGTGCACACGCAATAAAATAATGATTACATGATGCATTTATTATGGTAGAACAGTTTAGAGCTCTCAATAAGCTCACACCTACTAGTTGTACAGTTCATTGTGTGTAATATGTATCATACATACACAGATTCCAAGCTTAGGTATAGAAAAAATCAATCTTAAACAAGACACACAAATAAAATTATTTTCAACACCAAACATTTTTGAAAGGCTGCATATGTGAACACATATCCAAAATTATCCCCCCAAAAGAGCTCTTATTTAATAGCATACAACACTTTTTTATATCATTTGGCTTACGGCTATGGCTACAACACAGTCATAAATTCTGCAAGATACTGGAGGAGTAAACACCAAAAAAGGATCTCTGTTACACATCAGATCCTTTCAGTGAATAAGTGATAAACATTTGTCCTCATAAGGTTTTGCCTGTATCACTACAAACTTTCATTGTCACAGACTCCTAAAGGTCTCTTTTACAGATACTAAATCCATCTGGTCCACTGTTTTGAGACTGTTATGAAACAGAGGGACCAGCTGTCCAAACTAAAGCACATAAAACCAACCACCCCAGAGTCTGAATAATGTGGTGATTCTTGCAGCAAAAATAAGATAGTGAGGTCTGACCCCCCAAACATACCCTGGAGAGGAGCTGTCAGAGGCTTATGCCAGTTTCTATAACCAACCATCATAACAAGTGAAATTTCTAAACCTGACAATTCCTTGTTAAAATGCTGGATTGGAAAAAATCTGAACAATGATGTATAGACCAAAAAAAAAAAAATCACTGAGTGACAACTGACACCCCAGGCCACTGCCCCAAATACTCCAGCTACAACTGCAATCCCATGTAGTTATTCACTTTTGGCCATAAACTACAGCTAAATATACATTCAATCTTTACAGTCAGCATTTAACACAGCCGGGTCTCTGCACCATGCCTTGGCACTGGTCTCAGCGAGAGCAGACAAATACCTTCCAGAAAGCCTCTCAAGTTTCTTCTCCAGCCCTTAGAAGTGACATTCCTCCTGAGAGCATCACTTAACCCGCTCTCACACCTGAGCCACTCCATTGCAGTCGCACGCACCACTCCAAATCTGAACTTCATTTACAGCAGCAGTTGATCATCCAAACTGAGAGTACACTACGCTGCAGTTCAGGAGGCTACTGTAATTTCTCAGCTCCTTAAAAATTAAACTCTGACTCATGAGATGATGGTCATAGGCATCACTCTAATAACGGCACAAGTATTAACAATCTGTTTCAAGGAGCCTGGTAAGCTTCATTTTATTTCTCAAAACCTTATAACTAAGATCATGAATTTTCAACAGCAGTACCACACTGTATTCATCCTTCAACTGCACAGAAGTGACAGTCACCTTTGACTTTTCTAGTATTGTTACATACTTTTAAAATTATGCTTCTATAGTAAGAAAAGAAGGCAAGAAAAAGAAAATCTCAAAATTCATTTGAAAGATGCTAAACTTGAATTGTAGGAGAATCATAATCATTAATAACTCTTTAATAAAACTACAGAAATACTGACAACAGGGATAGAAAAACTGGCTTCCTAGTCAGCTTATTCCAATTCCACAGGAAGGATCTATGTTTTCTTGTATAAACTAAGATTACCAACAGTTTTAGCTAACAGCTAACTAGTTCTGTTCAGATGTTAGATTGAACTGATAAACCCCGATGGGCAGCACATGAGCTTTCAGGGAAAGCTTTAACTTCTTGTTTACTGCAGCCTGTAAATAAAACTTCTAACATAACAGTAAAAAAGGATTTGTTGTGGGTTTTTTTCCTTGTGTCAGTGTGACATTAACTTCACTGGCTCGATTTTTGCTAACAAAAGGGAAAAGCACAACATGAAACTATCAAGTGCTAACATGTACCACTAAATGTTACAGCAGAAGCTTCTTTAAGTGTACTTACCTTGACTTCCAATCCCCGTGAGCGAACAGACTCCGACTAGTTTTTATCTGAAGATACTTTCAACTTCCTTAGGTCTACCAAAATGACTCCTACTGAAATAACTGATAATTGAAGTAGATTTTCAACATTAGACTCAAAATGTGTATATATAAACTACTCCACCTTGCTTATTTCTTTTTTTTTTTTCTGGATGGTAGAACATGGAAAGGGCACTGACTATCGGCTGTGTACCTGTATGTTTAAAACAAGTTTACGTACGTTTATCAACTTTAAATTCTGAAACACAAACATCTGAAAACTCCATACAAAAATACTGATGACTTCACAAGCACAGGAGCCAGATGAGTGTGGTCATGACTTCCTCCGGTTTTGGAAGGAGCTTTTGCTTGGTCATGTTTCAGGGAGTTGTTCTCATACATCCTTCACTGTGCACATCCTTGGCCTGACATTTTTCCCATAAATGCAGGGCAGCCATATTTTTAGCAGCACATAAAGTTATTATTGCCTTATTTTAAATGGGCATTTGCTTTCAATTAAAGTGTGCATATGTTTGCTTTGGCAAATTGAAATTGATATAAATGTATCCCATCTTTTGAAATTAAGCAGCAGAACATCAATGAAAAATCCATCAACTCTCAACTAGTAAGAGCTCCCAGTTCTGCCAGGAACAGAAATTAAACACAATAAAAATGCTGCAACACTCTTTATATCTTAACTAGATTTTCTTTATGAACATTATTTCCAACATACAGAGCTATGACCCAATTAATTGCACATAATTAAACAGAATCACAAATATGGTGTGGTTGCTGACTGCAAATACTGAGTCCTCGGGGGATGTAAAAGTTTAAAAATAACCTTAATTTGTTCAGACCTCATAAATTTTATGTCAATGAAAATATCATTAGAAGTTAGTGTCCTAATCTACAGGTTATGTAGATATGTTATGGTGATAATACACAGTGAGAAAGGTTTACTCTAGAACTTCCAATGCGTAGGATGTGATTGTGCAGAGGGATGGTTTTAGTACTGCTGAGAAGCACTTACACAGAGTCAAAGCCTTTTCTGTTTCTCACCCCACTCCACCAGTGAGTGGCTGGAGGTGCACAACAGATTTGGAAGGAACACAGCTCAGACAGTTTTCCCCACTGACCCAAGGGATATTCCACACCATATGGCATATATGTAGATATATAAAGCACATAAAGCTGGGAAAGAAGAAGAAAGGGGTATGTTCAGAGTGATGGTGTTTGTCTTCCCGAGTCACCTTTCGGTGTGGCAGAGCCCTGCTTCCATGGGGACGGCTGAACACCTGCCTGCCTACGGGAAGTGGTGACTCAATTCCTCAGTTTGCTTTGCTTGGGTGCACAGCTTTTTTTTTTTTAACCTATTAAACTGTTATTTTCTCAACTCACAATATTTCTCACTTTTCCATTTCTCTCTCCACCCCACGGGGAGGGTGTGGGGGGAGATGTTGCAGGAGGGAGTGGCTGTGTAGTGCTCAATTGCCAGCTGGGGTCAAATCACAATGGTCCTTAAGCGTTTCACCATAACCATTAGTCAAACAGACAAGGTGACACACAGAAGGCAGTTTACCCCTGCTCTAGCACACGTGCATCTGAATTCCTAAAGGATGTTCTTGGAAGTGGCACCCACAGACGTCTTAGCTGGCAACACAACTGACAAACTACCTTGGGGAAGATTCACCTATATAATGATCCTGGCATTTTGACTAGGCTTGCATGCAGTAGTTTGTTTTACAATCAGTTAAATTAATGTCAATGAAAAACCATAAGGTTTTAAAAAAGGCAATAAAGACAAATCTCTGTTTCAGTTCGTAGTCTGCCACTATGAACTCAGCAACAATATTAAGACTTCAGCAGAGTTGACTATTGTGCTGGTTTAAAAGTTAACCAGCAAGGGAAAATGAACTCAATTCAAAAGAGAGATTTATAAGTCAGAATAACAATTTATTAACTATAAAAATATTTGTATGTATTTAAGAATTCTTAACCCTCCTGCAGATCAGGAAAGAAAGCCCAGATAAATATTCTGTTTTTCTCAACAGCGCACTTGCAACATAAAAAGGAAATCACACATGGTATTAACTTTAATCAGCCATTGAGTTTCCTGAAGTCTTCAGAAAATAAACAACCATTTTTGCTCAGAAATTAAGCAGTAGAAAATAGAACAGAACCCACAAAAACCTGACACTACATTGAATATTTATGCAGCCATAAGCAGGAACAGTCCACATCATGAATAATCTAATACAGACACAGTACTGGAAATCACAATTTATTCTAACCTGCCCAACAGGAAAAAAAAGGCAACCAAAAAACCCCCAAAAAAGTGACAAGCACTGGTATGGCTGAATTATGATTTAGACTAATGCTGCAGGTAGGCATAAAAGTTTCATTAGTATCATTCTGTACACTAATGACTGCAATAAAAGAATAATAATGCAAGTGAGAATAAAGCCCATCTTTTTCGTGAGACAGGAAAGCAAAATAACTTCATATACCAAATGTGATAAATATCTATAGTAGCAAACATTGAAGTTCAAAGTCTGAGAGATTCAGCCATGCTTTGGTGCTTGAAGATGACCCTTCCTCTGTCTCAAGGCATTTTACATATAAATGCAAATACACATTTCTGAAAACTTGAGGCATGTTCAAAATTTTTGAAGTTAGCAAGATGCAGAACACATAGTAAGAGGATACACGAACACACCACTTATGTCGACAGAAATTTGATACCCAGTTTTGTTGGTTTTTTCTAAAATGCATAATGACATGACTGATTTACACAGCTGTCCGCTATTTCCCTCAGCTGAGGCAGCATCCAGGTGAAAGTAGTAAAGTCTGACTAGGAATCAATGGCTTCATCATTTTGATTCTGACTGAAAATTCCAGTCTTACGGTCCTGATAGCTCCACGAGCCATTGAGAGGTGAAAAAAGTATTTTGGCGATACAGTACTATTTTAATTTGTCTTTTAAAACAATTAGTAATACAAAACCCATTCTCAATGCCAAATAAGAGAATATTTGGCATTCTCTTTGAGGGCCATTCTCTTTGAATACCCTCTGAATAAGGAGAAGGGTTAAAAAAAAAAAGAGAAAGAGACACACTTGACTTAAAAGATACTAAGTTACAACCAACCTTTTACTAAAAAAGTCTTTCTGGTTTGCAGAACAGAGAAGTACAACTACGCTAACGCCTTTGAAATATGAAAGAAACAAGTTTGGAAAAAGTCACCAAATAACACAAAGAAAACTCAGACAAGCGTGTATTGAGAAAAAGAGGAGCTCCCACACCCTGGGAGTTTTACACGCCGAGGAAATACTCACGAGGAACCATACATTCCCAAATTTCCACCTGCTTCCCTTTATTTTGAAACCGACAGTACTAAACTCACACTATTTCAGGTATTACGTGCAGAGTTTTGATTCCTTTCTGTAACTGCGTCACAGGCGAAAGCATTCGCGCCTGTACAGCACCGCAGGGGCAGCCAGAAACCACTCACCTGCGTGCCCAAGGAGGTTTGAACCCCTTCGGATGTGCCACACTTGCAAAACTTGCAAAAGTTACAAAAAAGCCCCAAGACATGCAGAAACACAAGGCAAATTTACACCTCACCCACGGGAGCAGCGGCCGGAGCTGGCGGACACCAGTAGCACCAAGCGAGGGCAGAGCCGGGGCGCGGAGGTTGCCCCGCCGGAGGCAGCGGCTGCAGGAGGAGGAGGAGGAGGAGGACACGGGCCAGGGCGAGCGCCGAAGGGCTGGAAACAGGCAGGGGAGCAGAAGGAAGGGAGCAGAGCGCCGCGCAGGCACGTGTGTGCGACTTCACACCTCCCAGCTTCCAACTTCGCAGCTCTAAAGCCGTGATGTCACAAAGGACGCTCACGCAGCTGTTCCTGCTGGAACTAACGGCCAGTCGCTCTCGCGCGGGCACAGGGATGCCGTTGGGTGTTTAAGCACATCGGCCCCAGGTGTGTGCAGGGCTGCAGGTGTGTGCAGGGCTGCAGAGGGCACTGATGGGCTTGAGCAGCCTCAGCTGTGCCCGCACCGCACCCTGCCCCCGGGCCTGCCGAATGACACCGCAGGATGCCCCTCTCCAGCCCCACCACTGCCTGGCGTTCCCTAAACCTTCCTAACGTTGTACTGTTCTGGAAACATCCGAATGGACAATATATAACAAATGGTATAACGTAGTATTTTAGATGAAGCTCTCCCTATGAGAGCCAGAAAATGAAGCTTCTGTTAAATAGCTTGACAGTAACTTTATTAAAAAGGAATGCGTGAGTGCACACGTGA
This sequence comes from Neopelma chrysocephalum, assembly GCF_003984885.1. Taxonomy (NCBI): domain Eukaryota; kingdom Metazoa; phylum Chordata; class Aves; order Passeriformes; family Pipridae; genus Neopelma; species Neopelma chrysocephalum. The sequence goes on along the minus strand of NW_020897761.1, from coordinate 5,396,505 downwards.
AAACCTTGTCCAACTTAAACAGCTCTGGAATTGGGCCATGAAAAAATGTCTGTTTGGTTCTCAGAGGTAGAAGAAAGCGGCGAATATAATTTCAGACACTGCCATACTAAGAAGCCTCATAATTACCTTAATCATTCTAGACAGATACTAGGAATTTTAATTATTATTTGGTAAGATCATGAAATAGTTATTAGCATGTTATGGCAACAGCATGAAAAAGTGTAACTGATATTCTCTAAGCACTTGGGAGTTTTGCTTTTCTTGCCAAAGTCTTCATTATGTATAAGGGAATCCCATAGGCATGATTTTGGGCACAAAAACAGCATGGATAATAATGAATTGCTATTATAACAAATATGAAATGTACAAAAAGCATTTGCTGTGGGACTGTTCCCAATTTAATAGGACACATATTTACCCAGGAAAGATTGCTAGTAGGTAGTTTCTTATATTCCTAGTTATCCAGTGAAATTTTTTTTAACCCACTGGAGTTTTTTATTTGTCTTCAATGAGAAATGGATTTCACTGCTGGTATTGGAACCAACCCTGTGGTGTTGTGAACTCTGAACAGTGACACGATGGTTAGCCACCTAAAAAAGCACCTAGAACCTGCATCTCATCTTCAGAGCTGTTATTTCACTTGGGCATTCACAGAAGCACAGCAATAAAAAAAAATCTATTTGGTAACAGAATTCGCAAAATACTATGTACCTTTTAAATAAACATTTTCCAGGGGGGTTATTATTTATATTACTAATTTTGTCCAACAAGGGAATATATCCAGAAATGTTACAGCAACTTTCTGTGTTGGGACTTGGGGCATTTCTATGTAGCCTCACTGTAAGGAGGCAAGAGAGGAATATCACCATTTTCCCCAAAATGCTTGTCAGCTTTTCATTGCCATCAAAGGAACTTTTTATTTTTAGAAGTTTACTGAGCTAGCAGTACTTGAGCTGCAGGCTCTTGAATTATCCAATTTCCCATTAAAAGCAGAGAGCTTCACAGATAAGCCTAACTGTTGAAATACCCAATATTTGCCCAGCTCTAAGTACTGTTAAATGCAGACATCATATGCTGTGTCTATTTGACCTGCACTTCAACATCTTTTAAAAATTTGCCAGTGTTCCCATCCTCACCTCCTGTCTTCCATTTCTATGTGAATAACGTAAATGTTTCCCTTTTCAATGTGTTTTAATAGCTTGTTAAAAACCTTCTATAAAAAGAAATAATTAAGGTTCCATTATTGAACTGAAATGAGATGGATGGAAATTGGATGAGTAATTATATCTGACATTAAAAAATAAATCTGCATTATATTCACTGGAGGCTTATATGATTTTTATAATGTTATATCAAATTATTCAGCAACATTTCAGACTTAAATGAATTTTAGTCAAAGTATAGCTATAAAACTGTTAAATCTAGCACATAGGGAATGGATTACACTCCAGTTTAAATTCTCATTCCTATATAAAACTGTAATACATCAAAGAAATAGATGTATACGTGGTTTTGGTTTGTTTCTTTTTTTTTTCTCTTTCCTTTTACCCTCCCTTAAATCATATAATGTAGTATTTGTGAAAATCCTGGTTTGACAGTTCCCACAGTGTGATGCTTCCAGGTAATGACAAAACTATTACAAGAAGAAAGCAACAAAGTAACACCCCCATAACAGTGTGCTTTAATAGAGGCTTTAGATGAATTTGCTGTTCCCTGAGTGAAGCAGATAAAAGGAAGAGCTAAAAAAGCTGATAGAAACTTGGAAATTCTCTTCTGTGGACAATTCCAAACTAGGAGAAAGGAAACTATTCTGCTCCAGCGTGTGAAGTAGATGCATCCCATTTTGCCTGCAGAACTAATTGCAGCATCCTTTCAGGAGCTCCTCTGCAACACATGGACTTGAGTAAGGCCAGTGTCAGACACGTCCCTGCAGTCCATGTTTTCCATCAATTGCCTTGCTCCAGGCAGTTCTCTAATTTCTGGCTTGCTGCTAGAGGAAATCCCCATTTAAAGCAGGGGCTGTTCCATAACTTCCCAGTCCCATTAAGGAATCTAAGCATCTAGTGCACGATCCAGGACACCATGGTGAGCACCAAGTGCCCACACTGGCAGTATCGATATCTTGGGTTTTACAGCTGTCCCACAGTCAGACCTCTGAGACCTGGCCTGGACCATTACCATGTTTTCTTTTATTATTCTCAAGCGCAGTCTGGGACAAGACTTTTGTGAGGAGCAACGGAGATTATGAAGAAATTAAATTCCGTGGGGTTTAAAGAAAGCCCTAAAAAATCTAAGTGTAAACTTAAAAAAAAAAATCCATTTTTATGCTCAGCTCCATATTATGCCTGTTCTGAATACAGAAAAGTAAGAACCGGTAACTAAGAGAAGCCTTTTTTTTTTTTCCCAAAAAAAGGTAAAAACTTTCAATACTGATAAGCCCAACTTTTTCCTCTTACAGCGATGGACATCTCTGGAATGATTTGTAAGAAACTAAAATCACAAAAGCATTGACACATTTAAAACACCCTGTGTATAAAAAGAAGGAACTTCCAGATTAATGATTAAATTCCAGTGCTGGAATCTGAAAACACACACTTTCAGATAACACTAAAACACCATATCTTGTTTATCCTACCAACTGAGGAAATCTGTTTTGTTTCATAGAATGTAGATGACAATTTTGACTTCTATTTTAAAGTATTTATTTAAGAGTAAAACTGTTTATAAGTTCTGATTTATCAGTAGGTCTTATAAACAAAAGGACAAACAATAGCAGATGGTGTACAATACTTCAGAGGAAAAACAAAGAGGTTGCTAAGCCTCTAAAAATGGGGCAGAAATTTATTTCAGATACTATTTTAATACTTTTAGAACCTGTGTGGGTTTTGTTCCATATATTCATTGTGCAACTCTCCTCTTCAAAATGTACTTCAAAGTCAGCTGGTGTCAGTATATTCAGAGGTTTTTATGAGTCTTTTTTTTCCCTTGTGCTTTAGCTCATTTCCTGCCTTCCTTGTCATCTTCTGTCACACTACCTGCCCTTCTAAACACTTCATCTGACAGTTTATCATTATCTTTGTTTATCTGTTCTAACTAACTGGCATTCAAATAGCTGTGAATAAAGGGATCTATGTTATCAATGTCTGCACACCTAATTGCTGTATCCTTTGGGCACATCAAGTGGCACACACAAACATAACCTTTAAATTCCATTTTTTTAGAATGAACATCTTTCTTTATTGAGATGAGTACAGAAGTAAGTATTACATATGGTTCAGATATGCTGTTAAAACTGTGGGAGGCACTCAGTCCAATGCTGTTTTATTCACTTGTCATTCTGAAATTATAATATTAGCAAGAAGCAAGTAAAAAGCTCTTTCATCTTTTTGGAGAGCTAAAATAGCTTTTCAGTGCTACTTTTGGATCACTCAGATGGAACTTTCCAGGTCTCTCCAGCCTTGCTGAGAGACAGATTTCCTATAAAGCATAAGAACATACTGCTTTCCATTACATGAAATGTATGCTCAGGAATGAACATTCTCCTAGATATTCTGTCAGGAACTCTGAGACCCAATAGTTAAACGATGATAAGACTGCTGGAAATAAGGATATTTAAGACACTTTTTTTACCATGTAAAGATAAGCTCTTAAACAGGAAACCGGGACACTGCAATAGGTTTTTTTGGTATGGTCTCAAAGTCAAGTATTTTTCATGGCCTTTTTACAACATTTGATTAAAATTCACACAAGTTAGAAGAGCAAAAGAAGTATGGCTTATATCACAGCAGCAAAACCAAAGTACTTCTGATGACTTATATTTACATTACACAAACTGCACTTGAGAATAGGTCCAGAGGTGAACTAAAAATACTACACTTAGCAAGTAACAAAAGACTTCAGTGAGAAAATTAAGAATCAACTGGGTTGCAAAGTAGCATTTCCCAAATACTCTTTTGTAAGTTGTTCAGGTACTCAAAAATTCCAGGTTCTACTTTATGTTTTACATTTGAATGACAAGGTTTTGCTCAGTGAATGGAGAAAGCTGTTTGACATGGCAAATTTTCTGGTGCCAGCTCATTAGAAAGGTCTCTTTAGTTTAAAGCAGTAAGACCTTATTGAACTTGCTCTGCAAAATCTCTCCTAGCCCACGGGTCACCACTGAAAAAGATGGATAAAAATCATCTCCACAGAAAAGGGGAAAATGTAATTGATCTGAATTACATTTGCTTAGATTGCTGAATCTGGGTCAAACAGACAAGAAATAAAGCCTCCACTAAATAGAGAGGGAATAAAGATACCAGAAGAAAAAAAAAAAAAAGAGAAAAAGGATTAGGAAAACATGAAGTTCTCAGTCACACATGCCTGATTTTACACTACAGATCTGTGGAACTGCATTCAGAAGGTAGAACCATAAAAACTAAGAGAAGGATTATGATGGTCAGAAAAATTCAAAGAGAAATACTAATATAGCAGGCAGAGACACTGTCCACCTGACAAGTGCTCAGGTGATGCAGAGCCTAGAATATCTCTGGCTAAGCTGCAGCCAAAAGGGATGTTATCTCCAGATAACAAAGTGAAATCTAGCAGGGAGCAAAGGCAGAGGTGTTTGAGTTTCAAGCACCCCTTTTCCACTTCCCTCAGAAACATCACAGGGATATATTTTAAACTGAACCTCTCGTGTATTCTATGTATTTTTGTCTGAGTGAAATGTCCTTCTTCCTAGATTAATATTTTTTTTGCTTATTCTCCACAATGACAATCTAGGTCACAGTCATCCTGTAAATAATTTTTAATACTTCGTGTCCTTTAAGAAATCAAGTATAAATCAACTGCATAAATTAACTCCTGAAGATATCTTTTTCAGCAAACTGGATTTGGCTGCAGATTTGTAGTCCTCTCTGCTATGTTCTTTATCCAAGTGTGCCTTGATTATTAATCAGTGTGACATTGTCTTTGTGACTGAATTCTTGCCTTTTTCCTACAACCTACATTCTCCCATCTCAGCCATTTTTATTTCCTTTCAAGATCTCTCATTGGCAACATCTCATTGTGTTCATTTATTTACTTAATTGGCATTCACATAACTTTCAGTAACATGATCTATTAATGTTATTGATTTTTGCTAGGCTGCATGCTGTATCTGTTGTAAGCATTGATCTGAATACCTGGACACAACCTTGAAAAGTTTCAGTTTATAGACTGAACTACCAACTCCTTTCTGCATTTTCTTCCCACTATTTGAAAAATTTGCATTTTAGTTTAATAAAAAGTAAACTGCCACAAACCACAGACCTTCACTATTTTAATCACACTGTTACCATTCTGATTCCTAGAAACATGTCTTTTAATGCATGTTCTGACTTTTTTGTTTTCTTGCATGACTTTTTTTTAATTTTCTACTCCAATTCTCATCAAATAACACCTCACTCCTTGAAAAAAGCAAGAGAATTGTCCATCCCTCTGTCTTTTATGTGTCCACAACCATCAAATAACAGGTAAACTACAGGGTATGAGAAGACTAGGGACTCTTTTTTCCTCTCCAGGCCTGACTGAATGTAAATTGATATTTTTTTAACAACTCCATCTCCATATAAAAATTATAGATAGCTACTACAGGTTCATGAGAGATCAGGAAACCTTAGAAGGTCATCAGCTAATACCAGAGGGTAATTCTAACTTTGGAAACTGATATAAAAAATAACCTTATGCAATAGAAGTATTTGTCTGCATCTGTCAAGTTTCATAAGTGTGGCACTTCCAATTCTATTTTTTTTTTATTAATTATCTTAAATCAGGTTAAAATCATGAACTAAGTTGGAATTGCTGTTAAATGTAAAAACGACCTGAAGAGACCAGGGAATTAGTGCTGCCATCATTTAACCAAGTTCACCACATCAGAAGAACCTTCTTTACCCTGAGAGCCCACATTTAGGAAAAGTTGCATATTACACTGAAACTCATTGCACATTAAAAATCAGCAACATTTTCTCTGTAAAACAGTAACTACAAAATCTTCTAGTGCCATTTTAGATACACCTCAGCAAAGAGAATGGGACTTGAAATGAAATGGCAAGAGTCTAAGAAAAAAAAATTACATGTCCTTTACAAGCACTGAAAAACAGTATTGCTTTCTACATGTCTGCTAAAATAACACATATTCTACTTAAGTGCACAATACAACCTAACGCAAAATGTGGGCATTCTTTTTCCCTACTCTGATATAATGCAAACAGAGCAGGTAACACTGAGAAACACATTTTTATTATGGTAACCTTTATATTATGCCTCTTGTGAGCCCACAACATAGATTTCCGCACTTTTCCATTCACTGAATCAGGAAATCCTTCAGTTTTTTGTATTTCAGAAGGGACAAAAAACCAGCACAAACGTGAAAACGATTCACTTTGTGGATAAAAGAAAGATCAGCTTCCCTAAGCCACACTAAAATTCACTAAAATGAAATAAAACTAGACAGAAAGAAAAGGCGAGTGTAGGAAAGAAACAGGAGGAAGTTCAGCTCTGTCTCTGAATGAAAGTGTGTTTTCAGCAGGTTTACACATCTACAGGAAAGGCTTGGATGGGCTATGATATCACTATCTCATCAATCCTTGCAAACCTGAAAGGGCAATAGCACCAAGATGGATGAAGGTGCCTGTGCTGTTTGCAGTACACTGTGTGTGCTGGGCCATGCAGCTACGAGTTATAAGTATGTTTTTGAAACAAAACATTTTAAGAAAGCTATTTCATTTCTTCCTGCAGACCGCACTCTGTATTGCCTCAGGGACAAGTTACCTGAAGATTATTTTCTAGTTGTCTTTGTTGTTGTTGCCAGAAGGCCTCAAAGAATGAAAAGGTGCTTTTGAACAACAGGAAAGATATTCTGTAAGGGCATCACAGGCTCACTGGCCATTTACTGTTGTTCTTTTTCTCTTTGCATTAGGTTTTACAGCCCTTCTCAGCAAGTTGCCTTTGAAAGTATTTTTAGGGATACTAAATGTACTTATGACAGTTTTACTTTATACAAGTGAAACCAAGAACATAACAGGGTTATTTGGGGGTTGCTTATCACAACTGTATGATTGTGACCTTAACCTAAACCTGGAAATCCTCACATCAATTTCATGGATTTTGAGTTAAGCCCTAAGAAAACATTGATTTCATTAGTGAGTTTAAAATAGACATGCATTTAAAAAGATTTACTTGTTCCTTTTACACAGTTCAGAGGCTCAGATTCTACTACCTGTTTCTGTTGTTCTGTAAAGGAAGAGCACAGACTTTGGCATGGATTCCAAGGAGAGTCTCATAACATTATAAACTCACTTTCTCTCAACTCAAACAATGTAGAAAGCAATTAATTATTAAAATAATCCAATAGCTTGCAACATATGAAGTGAAAAAGTACCAGTTTTGCAATGATTGAGGGAGGGTTAGAACCTGTATCTACTAACATTTCTCTGTGATAAGCTTCATGTGCTACTAAATTCCATTGAAGTCTTTCTAGTAAAAATCACTGTAGTCACAAAAAAAAAAACAAACAGGTACCCTACTTTATATGCTTAAAAGACTTATAGGTATAAGTAAATACACTTTAATTTTGGGGTGGGGGTAGAGGAGACTAGGTGAAGGAGTGAAAGAAAAGGTGCGGAGGAAAGGTGTTTTAAGATCTGTATTTTTCATTCTCGCTATGCAATCTATTTTAAATTACAAAAAACTGATTTTTCCCCAGGGTGAGTTTGTTTTGCCCAACAACTGAGTTGGCAACTCCTGAGCTTTCCCACCGTGTTTTGACCACCACCCCATAGGATGAGGTGGGGGAGTGAGTGGCTGGCTGTTAGCTAAGGTTGAGCCCCCACACCTCCCAGCACTGATACAGAAACACCTCAAAAGGTGTTATACTTTTAACATATTGGTCTCACACTGGGGGACACTGATGTCGCATAAACTAAGTTTAGGTTAATTCATGCAGCTAAGCCTGTATAATATTCGACTTCAGCTCTCCACAAACAACTACAGATTCAAGACATACAACCTCAGTTCACTAAAGTTTCAGCCTGGAAGTGCAGACCTCTGCTTGCAAGTTAGTAAGGGAAAGAAAAAAAGCCTAAATGAGTCCTCCAAATAGGGGAAATTATCATCAGTAGCTGATCCTCAAAGAATGTAATTTTAGAAGGAAGAAAAGATGCATTGAAAAAAAAAAGCATACTGAAAAAGATTTAAAAAGAAAAGTTTTAAAATCAGCTACAATTTCAAATGAAGGAAACAATAAATTAAAAGTTCCAATGACCTGACTGGGTTATGGAAATAGTTTCGTAAGATTATCTAACAGTGAGTCACTAAAACATGGCCACTTCAACCTACACAAAAGACAGTCTCACAAAAACAAGGCACAACAGTCTGCTGAGTTCTCTGAGAGGCTACAATAGCTCAAAGGTAAACTTTTATCAAGGTGCCAAATTATTTTTTCACATATTTAAAACTTCTCAGAGACAGTAAGTCATGCAAATAATAAACACCCCCATATACAGTATAGATTCTCACTGGTAAGAAGGAAAACAACCCAAGAGGACACTGATACAAGTCCTGAAGTCATGGGACAAAATCACAATTCGGCACTTTCTGAATGCCTTGGCTGTAACTCCTAGAAGAGGTGTGTAATGCCAGAGGAGCCCCTGCTCACTGAAAAGGGTCACACCTATGAGGGCTGGGTGAAAAGGTCAAGGATTCCAGAGCTTTGTCTGTAGACCAGGCAAAGGAAGAACACAACAATTATACTGACTATGACCTTGCTTGATTCTGCTCTAGGTGAGCAGCTGAGTAGAGACGGTGCTTCTTCACAACCTGGGCAGTCACCAATGTCCCTTCAAAAAAGGCTTGAGCCATGTAAGCTTTGTTTTTAAAATATAGCAAATATATATAAATATATAATACAGCTTTTTGTCAGACTAAATTTGTGAGAGAAAACCAACAAACTTAATAAAATCCCAATAAAAATATTAAGGAACCTTTGGGAAGTTCCGTAGCCACTCTATAAAATGCAGCAGGTAGAACACGTATTGTAGCTGAGGATGGAGAGACCTACAGTGCAAAACTGAAGTTTTGCAGACACCTGCCTGCACGTGGCTGTGCTGAGTTACCTCTGACCAAACCTGGCTAAACACAGAGCTGTTTGCTGTGTCACTGTTCACTGCTGACCCCTCCTGCCTGTGACAGTCACCTCTGCAGTAAGTGAGCAATTCCTGTCTCAGTGCTGGAGAAGTGGAGAGTGAAATAGGAAAGAAAGTGTGTATTGTGAACTCCAACTCTGTTACAACCATGCTGGCCATGCTGATTCTTCCTTTATTAAGCAAAAATAGAATCAGATCACTGATCTTATGTAGAACAAAGAAAATTTGGCTATACATTTGTTTCACTGGGATTAATTTAGATCTTTAAAACATGATATTGTATAGTAAAGTGATTCATGGAAGACTTGAAAATAAAGTTAGGGGGAGGGTGTATGAAACCTTGAGATGCCAATTAAGTTCTCTGGATTCCACTGAGGTCATTGGAAATGCAGTGGAGGCTTAGTCTTAGCTTGGCCTGGCTCAGCTGTTATTTGTTATCTTTACCAATTCTCATATTTTACATCTCTAGAAGAGGTTTACCAGCTGCTGCATATACAACTATTGTACAACATAAGCTGGTATAGTATATAGGACAATTATTCATTTAAATAGGTCTATTAATCATTATAGTTTGTCATTTGGCACATAAAATGGGCTTGTATCCATTTTTTTTCTGTATGAAGTAGGCATTTTAAAATCTTTCACTGTCAAACAAGCCTGTTACACAGGCAGTGCAATCTTTAATGCTGTTTATTTATCAAACTTAATGTAATAGGATTCCTTGACATGGTACACTGATGAAGAAGTGAGGTTCATTTTCAGAATGCTGAAAAAGTAAACATCTAGTAGCTGATATTCCTCACACTTTCTGTAATGCACAAATATGAACTGCCTCAATGTGCAATAATTTCTACAGCAACCTGCAGGTTTTGTAAAATGCAATGAAAAAGCTGGCTGTAAGACCTGTTAATCACTGAAAAGTGATATTGTGAGCTACAGCTGCGGTCCAGTGATTCACCGATCTGGTAATAAACCAGTGACAGATGATCTCAGTTGTTGCAATATAAGAAGCATTAGCAACTCCCGGATTTAGGTAAAATGGTGTATTATATATCAGAACTAAGAGATTGGTATGTAAAAACAATTCCCTGCTGCAATGATATGCAACTTCTCATGGTCTCCAGAGGAAATAAAATCTTTTTTGGTTCATACCGCAATAAAAAACAAACCAAGTTGGTTTTTTTGTTTGTTCTTTTTAAGGGAGAGAATAAAAAGCATTACAAATCACTGTTACTAGTACAGCAAAACTTTAAATGTTCTGTGTGATAAATGTTTACTGTAGGTTATATGTGCATGAGATCTGCAATTGTACTTTCTCTGTTTGTCAGGTGCAATTACTTACTATGTACTAAAGCACACAAACAAAAGCACAAAAATCATTTACTCAGTGTTAATTACATTACTCCTGAAAATCAAAATAAGATGCCTAACTTCTTTCTTTCCCAAGCCCAACTTCCTCTATCTTATTATAAGAGAGATGAAAAGTCTTCAGGTAGAATTCAGGAGCACAGTTCAATCAAGACATACATTAAGATAAAAAAGAACATAATATTACCACAATGTATACACACTCACACAAGGATTTGTGATATTTCTCAAGTACCATTGTTAAAAAAGCAGAATTGCAGTGTTTATCATAGGTATAGTAATTTTTGCAAGAACAGGCACAATATTTTATAGTGTTCCTGTCAATTGAGCTTTCCACTCATAATATAACTCGTTAGGGAATGTGCAGGTTCATAAACCAGAATTTTCCAAAAGCAAGTGATAAGCCACCAAATACAGAAGTGATTCCGATATTCAGGCAGTATTTATATCGTGAATCCTATAAATGCAAAGTAAAAGAGATCATGACAGGAGCTAGTTCTTCAAATATTGCACAAAGCACTGAGCAGATATGTCCACCTTTCCCCAGACCAGGAAAACAACTCTGTAGGTAGCTAGTCCCTGTTCCATGGTGATTTGGCCAAAAAAAGAATGGTGATCTAAACCAAGAGCAAACAAAAAAAAATTCCAGTTTGTTTTGGTTTTGTTTTTTTTTCTAGAAACATTCTCACGGGAGAAAATATAACTGTATTTTTTCTACATGAAAATGAGAGAGAACAGACTTACCAGAGAGCAGCCTCGTGATACAGGGTTAAGCTGGGTCTTAAAACAGGCACAGGTGGAATCTGAATGTGCTCGTCTTACCTGTTGAAGGGGGGAAGCAAACACTAACCAGCAGTATAGAAGGCAGGCATGGCTCTCTAAAATAACTCAGTAAATCTGACTCACCCCACTTGTGTTTCTGTTTTCCTTCAGTTCTCTCTGCAACTCAGCCGCCCTCTTGGCAAGGCAGTGTGTTTTGCTGAATCAGCAGACAGGTGAACAAAGGAAAAGCAGTTTGTGTCTGGTTGGCACCCTGAGAGGTGCAGGAATGGGCCGGGTAACCAGCAGTGCCATCAATGGGGAAGGGATGGGCAAGAGCAGGGCTTGTGCCTCTTCAGGCACAGGGAATTCTTAGACTGCCTCAGCTCCAAATCCACCTGCAGTGTCAGGTGCTTTGCCCCAAAAGATACTTAACACAACAGCTTAGAGAGGAAACTGCATCTGCAGGCCAAACAAAAGAGCCTTGGTTTCGCATATCCTGGATCACTCTTTTATACTTTGCCATTGAAACAGAGAAGGAATTACTGGAGGAATTACTTTTTCTCCAAAACTCAGTCTTTTTGCAGAAAAGGAAGCGCTTTTTTTCCCCAGTCAGCCCTGAGAACATCAACATATGGAGCCTGTTAGACATAAGGGAGAGTGTAATGTGTTTTGAGAAAATTCACAGTTTTCTAACCTAGATAATGTCAGCAGAAATTGCTTTATTTGCATCGCGTATTATCAAAGCCAAGAGAAGAAAATATATTACAAAAAAAAAAGGGTATTTTTGTAGATCATACAAGAATAAAATTTTAAGAAGACAAGACATATCTGGAGAAGAACCAAATGCCATTTTTAAAGGTTTATATTTTAATTGAATCCAAGATGCTCAAGTAAGCCTTTTCTTAAGGTATATGTCCCTAATAAATGTCATTCAATAAGAAATAGAGAGGAGAGGATTGGGGTTTTTTCAATCCTAACTCTAAAGCATACACACAGAAAAGCACATACATGAAGACTCTTTAACTGAAAGTAAGAATAAATAAATTTTAAAGGGCTGTTCAGAATTACTACAATATATTTAATCCATCAAACACACCTTCTCTGTGTTTCTCTGAGCCTGAAGTAGAAAAACATAAATAGAATCTCCTGTGGGTGTGGAGCTATAATATCTGGTTCTTCTCTTACCTCCATCTTTCCTTCATTTCTCGCTGTATAGGTTGGAATTGCACCATAACAGTCTTGCTCTTTCTGAAATGAACAGCAATTTTGACATTAGACATACCAAAGGATCATGACTAGAATATATCATATTTCAGTGATTTGTTTTTTCTTTTGGGGGTGGTGGTAGGGGGTCAGAACAATGACAAAAAAATCCAGCAAAAAAAAAAATCTTTCAAATGTGTGCCATCCCTCCCCACCCAAATGTCTTTTGGTAGCAACACTGACCACAGAGCAATAAGGTGTCATTTATCATCCATTCTGCAAGAAAAATACAGCTGACAGTTGTGACAAAGAAATGTGGCTTCAAAGTCTTGAGAAAAAAAAAAAAAAGAAAAAGTTAATGAGACCATAATGTCCTTTAGAACTCTGGGAAAACAGGAAGAGAGTTTTAAAATCCTCAAGTTTAAGGTCTTTGCATCTTCCCTTTATTTATCTACATATATTTTCATAAAAGAAGAAAAAATTAAATGCTGGGATAAATGTATGGAGTCCTGTTTTCATAGTAACAGTGTTCTGCTAAAAAAAAAAAGGCCCACCAAAACAAAGCAACAAATAAAAGCACTATTTTTTCTGTAAACTGATATTTCATTTTGTTAATTACTACAGTAAAATAATAAAAATTCCTTAAATTCTGGATTCTTCAAAAACCTGCACACCTCAAAACTATTTACTAGTACTAAAAGAAACATCTGCAAAGAAGTATTGACTAAAACAGTGCTGTTAATTGATTGTTCTCTATTTCATGGCAAAAATTATTTAAAATTATTTGTATCACAGAAGATTCATGGTCTGCTACAATTCTGAGGGTAGAAGTGAAGAATGCTTTTAAGGTGTTTTTTCAACTTCTCTCCCTATTTCAGATAAAACTATAAGGAAAAGCAGGGTTTTTTTTTTCATAACCAAAAATTTTGAAATTCAATAAAACAAGTATGATGTGAACCCTGTGAAAGTTTGTACTAGTTCCAATTAAAAACACCAGTTAGCCTATACAAAAAGAAAAACAAATCAGACACCAGCAGATATAGAGACAAGGTGCTGTATTCTAGTTCCAACAGCCATAAAACAAAACTATCAACACCTCAGATTCCAGCAGTAGTTCATAATTATGTTTTCTAAATCTGTTGTTTGGTCCTACGGTAACACCATAGCAACCCAACTGAACAAAAAGTAGAATTTATAAAGCAAGTGTTGTGGAGGAAGACTAGTGATGCAACAGCTGACATTGGTCATTTATTTGGCAGACAGACTTTGGAAAGACAATCAGATTTCACTTGTTCCAATTGCCCATAAGACATTTGGTGCCTTGGGTTAGAAATATGTTCTTCACCTGAAACTGTTGTTAGCACAGCAGGATTCTTTCCCTGAATTAGCAGAGCAGAGTGGAACACCTCTGTTTGCTTTGAGCACCGATTGCTGCTGTTCTGTAGCCATTTCAGAACAAACACCTCACCCTTTCAGACACAGGGGGTCTGGCTTTGCAAAAATGAAGCTGATTTGATTTGTGACATTCTTGTGGTTTCCCTATTTCATCAGTTTTAATAAGTGTTTATTCACTTAAACCTGAAGCATCTGGCATGATTCCCCTCTAAACTAGTTATTTCTCCTTTGATTAATTTGCTTATCTAAATTAATAACACAATCTATGTTATTTCCCTTGAAATTGCTAGTAACTATCAACAGCTAGTAACAATATAGAGAATCTCCTCTGAATATTGTACTAATTTGTTTATTGTTTTATAGGCTGAGACTTGGATTCATAGCACGTTCCAAACAATAAATGAATAAATGAACTGCAAGTTATGGTCTCCAGTGGTCAGAGATCAGATTCTATTTAAACACAGTAAATAATGAAGTATAATATTAGGAGCTCAAGTAAATACATAAAATTAGTTAAAAGCAGTAGTCACTATATACGAATACTTTCTAGCAAATCACTTTACAAATGTATTATGTTACTGGATTGCAGTCAAGTTATGAAATAAAAATTATTTCATCCTAAGAAATAGTCAAGTTATCACATGAAAACCCAAGAATGTTAAGTGTATCTCAATATTCTCTCCTTGACACTTTTTCTTAATTAGACTCATTTTTCACTAGATTTCCAGAAAAGCATTCAAAGCAAATCATCATAATATTATGAGATGCTACACAAGGGACAGGGAAAGTCTGCAAATTATTCCTTGAGAATGAAAACAAAATACATTTCTGTCAAAATTATGTGTTTTCTCAGGCATTGCAGGCTTCCAAAGATGAGATATACCCAGAAAGCATTAATGTGGAATCTGAGATGCAGAAACTCCAGTAACTACAGACAACTCCCAGGCGGCCTCTTGCCAAAATTTCTTGATGAGTATACAGAGTGCATCCAATTTGGATGTGTACTTTAGCCCTTGGGAAAGTCATTATGTATATAAGGGAAAAACAATTCTCAAGTTTAACAAGCAGGAACACACTTGCAAAAAAATCGGGCTATATTTGACTCTGTGTTTCTGGTCTAAGTGACTAATAGAGGGAAATGAGCAAATACAAACAGAGAGAAAGATTGTGTCTACCAGCCTTATCTCTAACATAAGGTGAGAACAACGACCGCAGCTTCTCTTTTCCCCTTTTTCAGGGTAACTCTTCAGAGAGCTCTGATTCAGACCTTGATAAAGTCCACTAAAACCAGTCCTCACGGGTTGCTTGTTTTCCTAACATCACTGAGCACACTTGTTTGCCTGCTCCTAAACATCTCTCACCTCTGTAATCCTAAACCTACTCCTGTCACACAGTTTTCTCCAAACCACTTATTCTGTACCAGCACCTTCCTGCCCCCATTTTTGGAAAACTTCTCCTCACATTTTACGGGGTCTGTCATCTCCCAATTGAAAAAAACCCACCCCAACTTAAACACAAGCGCTGCAACAAGTATGAGTTCTACATGAAATGGTTTAAGGATAATTTTAGTCCACAATCATGGATCGTGTATCACGAATCCTCTCCTTTCACATAACTGTCCTCTGAAAAAACACTGCTGTGGTGTCCACCTCAGCTTCCCTCCTATGTCAGTGGTTAATTTTCCCTCTTCAAGCAAAGTAATTTTAACCATGTGTCTCTGGTCATTTTCTATTCCACATTTTAAGTCTTTCTCCAAAAATATTTGGGGCTGCTAATGGAATTATTCAGTAGGAGAAACAACATTTTCCAAATAACTATCTAATAATGTGTACCTAAATTCATATTTAAACACACTCATGGTCGGCCTGATTTTTTTTCCAGTAATACCTACACAACAAAGGAAACTGCTTTATCTAAAAACAGAGCATCCAGCTCATTTTAAAGCCTGGTAATTATTGGCACTGTGTTCTCTGCAGTGTTCATAAAAGAGTAAATATTTGAAAAAACAGAGTAGCCACAACAAAAAGAACTATTATGATAGATGATGCATACATTTCTACAATTTAGTCAGTAAAAGTATAACAGCACTTAAAAAAATTTAGCTCTTCTGAAATACAGAAGCAGATGATAAAATACACAGAGTATCTGTGAACAAAATTTCAGTGGGAGAATGGCAGGTAGCAAGTACTAAAACTTCCAGAAACAGCATGTAAAGAATACAGTGAAAATATTCTAAGATTCTAAAAACTTTTCTGTTCTTTAGACTAGCTCTTTTATTTCAGATTTAAAGAAACCTTAACAAGCTTATTGCTGAAGCACAAAGACAAATGAAGTCCCACCTTATGTAGTTTTACAAAATGTACAGAGAAATCTGAGTGGATCATAAATATGTAAAAAAAACCCCAAAACAAACAAAGCACATAATTTGTTTGCTTTTGAAACATGCTCTGTAAGAAACCCACAGTTGATAGAATTGTGGACTGGGGTATAAGGTTCAATGGAAGTGCGGGCTGGTAAATGAAACATTTGTCATTCCAGAATGACAGACTATAAGTCAAGATGCCAATCATTAAGGGATAACAGATGTCTTCAGTTGTCTGCTGGCTCTTTATTTTGATTTTATTGTATTACAGAGATGGCCAGGAATACCAAAAGATAATACCTTTTATCGTGATGAGCAGGGCACGTTTGCCCTCCTGGGCAGTTAAGGGGCAGAAATGCCCCAAGAAATAGGATTAGCAGCTCTGCAAACGACATGTCACATTCTCAGCAGCCACCAATACAACAGCAGCAACCACTTTGTGTACAAGCCTGTTATCTGCATTGCCATGGGCAGTCACAGTCTGGTTAAATAAAATTCTTTAATGAAGTCAGCAAAAGTGAAAAGACTAAAACAATTGAAAAAAAAAGCCACTTGACTCTACCTGCCTTAGACCATCTAATGAATGTACTAGAAGGTAATGGACTAAAATCAGAATACTGAAAACTAGGTTTAGATGGGGAAAGTAATCAGTAATCAGTGTTTTCCTTATGATACCACTTCTACTCCTTCAAAAAATTTCAGTAAGGAATTATGACATGAAATCATGAAATGGATGAGAATACACTGAAATAAGGGTATTGCAGCCCTTTTGATACTTCCAGTCTTTCTTTAAGATATTATGGATATTTCAATAGCCTAATCCTGGTCAGTACCCCAACATAACTAGTGTGAGAATTGCCACAAAACCTCCCATGGCCAACTTTCCCTAGGTCGGACTAAGAGTTGAGACATGACAATTGATGCTGTTCTTCTTCCTTATTTGTGTGCTTGCCTTTCCACTCAGAGTTCTTACTCCCTTTTTAACTCTTCTTCTTGTCTTTCACCTAAAGGAAATCTGTGTTAGGCAGTTAGCACAAAACCCTGTCCAACAACTAAGGGGATATAGGAAAATTCATGCTTTGAAAAGCATTTATCTGTGTTTGTCATTCATGGAATAGTGAACAAAACCATGTACTGTGCCTTGTTCCTGGCTGCCAGCTTGTACATAACAGTCAATACCAAAAACAGATATTTCCTCTTAGATATGTTATTTGCTTGGTTTTAAACTTGTGCTGTCTTAATAGAAAGGTTGTAAATTAGTAATAATGACAACAGTAGTAGCCTTTTGTAACTAATTTCTGAATCATAAGTATACGTTTATGCCCAACTTTAAAACTGCTTAAATGATTCCCAAAATGCTGTACAGATCAACAGAAAGGATGTAAGGAACAAAGTAAAATTAAACTTTCAAGAGACATTCCATATTTCAGATATTATTATAAGCAATATTATCCAAGCAAGAATTGACTATGAAATTAAAAAAAAAAAACAACTTTAAAAAACATTCAAAAGTACGTCTTGATACTAATTTCATACAACAGGTAGGCAGCCAAGATTTGACACATAAGTCAAAGTATTTTGAATCTGAAAAACGCCTTCTGAGTATGAATCTTTTGAACTGAAGACTTACTAAATGAGAGGACAGTATTAACAAACTTGATCCTATGGGCCCATTTGATTCCACTAAATGTGTTAAAATATCTGAGAAATCTGATTTGGCCACTTGGCTGACTTGCACATTATCTCTGGTTATAGCTCAATGCAGCTTCTCAGTACAAACACTGCCCAGCACCCTGAAATTGTTGTGTTTCAAATGTCCAAACACTCCCAAATCAAACTGCCTTTGGCTGTTGGTGCCACCTGAGCCTCTAGAGCAGTTAAGTATCTGAAAATCACAACACACATTGCAAATAATAAATGCCCAGCTATCACACTGTTCTTTAATTCAAAATATCTTCCTTCTAGCTGGTTTAAAAGTGATGATGCCTTTTGCTTGATCTAGGAAAAACCTCACTTGGATCCAAAACCTACGTAACTGATGAAAATGGGAATAAAAGTTCTTGTCATTAGCAAACCAAACATATCTCAGCTGATGTTTTATGTCAATAAAATTTTACAACACGAATTACAGCACAAATTGCAGTACTTTTCAGGCTGGAGTTCTCAGTGATATAAACTCCAAAGTCATTACAATGTTTCTGGGGAAAGGACAGGAGTAAACATCCTTTGCCAGGTTGAATTTACTGCATCAGTCACAACATATTTGAATAATTTCTAATATGTAATAAATCACACTAAATAACCTCCAGTGAACTATTCTGTCTTCTATGGATAGCAGGTATCATGGTCCTTGTGTATTTATCATTTCTCATGGCAGATTTTGCATCTTTGATAGCAGCAGCTGTTGGGAAATTTTATTGACTAGTTTCATTTTATTGTTTTGATTATCCCTCAAGGAAAACATAATTAAATTTTCAGCAGACTAAGCATTTTAGACAATAAAAGATACATATTTCCATAAATGTTTGAATCATCTGCTCTATTACTAGAGTAGCTAATGATGAAAACTTTTTTTGATTTTCAGGTAATTAGAAAACATTTCTTTTTCTATCCACATTCTAGGAAATACTGTCATTCATTGTTTCCAAAGACTGCTTCACACAGATTTCAGGAAAAAATTACACCCAAGTAAAAGCTACAAAACATAACAAATAAAAACAATTCTTCAATCACAAACCAAAACACCTACTCCAGTCAAGGTACAGGAGTAGGAATTCTATTTCTCTTTTTATTTCTACCCCTACGCTCGTTTGCAACAATTGTTACATGATCAAATTCAAAAGTCCTGTCATGCTGAAATTTTTGTCTGTCTCTAAAGTATATGTAATTATATTTGAATATCTGAAATATTTATTTGCTGTCAAATTGCTGAACATAATCATAATATTAAAGAACTTTTTCAGAGTGTTGGAAAAAACCATACTTAATTCACTGAAGCTTAATTATTTTTCTGTCAAAATGGTTTAACTGAGTCAGGGATGACTAAAATCCCACAAGAATGACTAAGTACTCTCTTTTTTTTCTTCAATTAAGACAGAGGCTGGAATAGTAGAACACACAACTATTGTCAACTGGATTTTTTCCCTGCTGTTTGCTGTTCTGTACAACATAATTGAACTCCTGTGTTTAATGGCATCACTAAGAAATACTGTTATCATAAGTCCATTTCTGCTCAGGTATTGACTCAAGATCAGTGGAATAGTTTAGACGCTAGATCTGAATATGGATTAAAATAGGCAATGCTGTGAGCCAGGGACATTTTGGCCGGGTTTGCATTATTTGTATAAAGAGAAAGATTTATTGGAAATAACTAAAAAAGTGGTCGGTAAAGATGACAAAAAATAAAGGGTGACTGAGTGGTGAGTGGGATCACAATTCATAAAATATTCATAGTTTTTCCACCAGTCCTAATAATGTTATTAGGTAATATTAAACACAAACAAACAAAGAAAAGAAAACAAACCAGAAGAATTAGTGAATAAGAGTTACTTATAGTTAGTCACCTAACTTTTGGAAAAGTCCTTTGTTTTTGTTATCAGGACATTCTTTGAAGGCCAGAGTCAAGCTTTGCTTTCTTCAAAATCATCTAGACCCCAGCACATATCAATAAAGTACCCTAACTTCATATCTCCAATTGCTCTGATGTGATTTTACCTTCTGTATCTGTCACACATACTGAACACTGACTTATGAATTGCTCTGTAGTTTGAAGGTTATTATGGTTTACTGAAGATTCAACGTAGTTAATCTTGAAGCATGATGGCTTTTTGTTTGTGTTTAAGTACTTTCTGTCAACACACCTGAAATGTTAAAATTTTAACAAAACACAATTTTGGGAAGAATTGCTGATGACAGAAACTGATTTAGTAACAGAAATATAATCAGTCATTCTATTTCCTACAAACTCTTTAAAGCAAGTGTTAATTCTATTGCCCCAGGACCAGTTCCGTTTGATTTTCTTGTGTGTTTTATTGTATTTCCCTGTGCAATGTGTGTCAATTCTTACTAGATTTTTAAAAATTATCATGATACCAGCTGATGACATTCTGGCACTTCAGGTTTGTTCACTACACTTTAAACAGGATGAACATTTTCCACACTTACAGTTTTCATTTCTATATCAAGATGTTCATGTTTTCATTTAGATGCATGAATATTCAAAAGGTAAAAAAAAAAATTGAGATATTTGTTGTTAATGCTTGGAAATACTTCCTAGAGAGGTAAATAAGTATTTTCCAAGGAGTGAAAAATGTATATTCTTGCATGCATTAACAGATGAAATTTATTTTCTCTAATTTAAGTTTTACATCATAACTTCTCTATAATGAAGCTCAATTTTGGTGATTGACATACTCACAGAAAAAGAAACCGTATATCTAAAAATAATTATATCTTCTGATGACTATATATTCCAATATAATGAGAGAGTACATCCTTGAAGATGACTGCAAAGCTGGGGGGGTTTTTTAAAGCAACTTTAAAGGTCCGAGTAATAAAGTCACAGGAATGAATTTTCATTCCACAAATCTCCAGCCTGTTTTTCCCTTCTAATGAATTAGAGTTCACTGGCACAGGTTAAATGAGGAGAAAGTCTGGAACTGCCATATAAAGAGGTGGACTGTCATATCTCCTTTCTGATGGAAGAAAGAGGGAAAGAGATAAACAAAGAGATAAACAGGTTTAAGGAGAGGCCTCTGCATCCAGCGAAGCCATTGCCAGCTAAACAACACCACCTGGAAAAAAGTCCCATTCTTTGCCATTTCTGCAGAACTGAAGTTCTGCTGGAATATGATGAGAGATCAGACAGAACCTTACCTGTCAATGCAGAGAAAACTAATGCTGGCAGGACAAGGGCTGAGCCTGGGACACTCAGAGGTGAAAAAGAGGAAAAGAATGGCAGATGATCTGCCATTATTTTGATCTTGACCTGTAACTTTTTCACATGAGGTAGATCATTCCTGAAGAAGAAAATGTCAGATGTCACTGTTAGGAAAGACTGTCACAAACCTGCTTATATAAAAGAACAACAGGCAGCATTCCCCACAATAACTGTAGTCCCTGCTCCCTTTACTATTTTCTTTGGGAGATTCTCTCCAGCACAGACTTTCAGCACTAACTTTTTGGTGATTCCCTCATTCAGTAGGGGGTAGGACAGGATGGATTCAAGGGAAGCCTGTTAAACTGATGTCTTCAATGTCTCCAGGGAAAATGAGTGCAAATCTTACTGCATAAAGGAGAATAATTAGCAACTGCAGAGAAAGTACATAAATTTAAAACAGAAATATTCTGCTAGGAGGCCTAGGGCAACAGCCTTACAATAACTGGAATTAACAACAGGGTAAGGTGTGCTAACAAGTGTGCTTGACTATATAAATATATTTTTTCTTCTCTACAAACCTACAAATACAATCTTCTGCAAAGAAAAGGACATCTATGCTTAAAATGCGACCATAATTCAAATTATAATTGTGTTCCATAAAAGATCCCAAATTATAAATTTCCTAATTCACTTTATTTATTATAACATATTTAACCAGATTATAGTATTGTTGTTCATACTAACACAGTTAATTTAAATAAACAAGCAGAAAACTCACCATGGCTTTAATTACAGGAAATCTCTCTACTGAAGAACACTGCAAACCAATATATCTACTTAATTAAACAGATGGGTTAAAGCACAAAAATAATATTTTCTATAAACTTACAGAAAAATATATCAGAATATTTTACTTCACATTACAACTAGAAGTGATAAAAAGGGTGTGAATAATTTTTCTTTTCTTGAAGACATATTTAGCAGCTAATTCCACCTGCTCCTTGTTTTCCCTGGAGTTTCAGAACATACAAACTTCTATATTCTCCACAGAAAAAAACCCAACTGTTGCTACATCTGCCTTCTAAGAGGAAATTCTGCCCCAATGTTCTTATAGTTAATTATTAAAACCTTAATTTCTTTTTATCTGTTATTGGGATATTATTTTAATTATATTTTTAATACCCAATTTTACAGTAGCAAAGGATTTATGTCCTTGAATTCAAAGTATTTTTTTTCAAAGAAAAGAGAATAAATGGAGAACTTTTCTTAAGTTGTTTTTTTTCATTTGTTTGTTTAAAGTTGCTGTGATTAAAAGAGGATAGGGATTCTAATTACACATAAGGATCTTTTCAGCAAATGAGAATAAGTTATGCAGAAAAGTTTTCTTAGTTATGTATTTCCTTGAACTACTCATTGTTTTTGCTATTTGCAAATCTGCTATACCAAAACTTCTTAGTGAACATGCAGCACGTGGACCCCTGTGCTGCAGTTGACAGACAGCCACTATTAGCCAGACTTAAAAGATTTGCATGATCACTGTGCAGGTTTTTCTCAGAAACACTATTAATATGCAAATTTATATACTTCAATTCACCACCATAATCTTTATGCTTTGATTATTCTTATATTCAAAATTTTCAAGATCTGTCCAGCAACAAAGGCATATCTCAGCTTCTCATTTCTTGCTAAATGAGCAATAAACTTCAAGGTCAAATCCAGAATGGTGTAATTACCTCATTAACTGAAAGCACTCTCAAGTTATCATTTTAATAGTATTAAGGAAAAAAAAGGCTATGACCCATAACAGTGAGTGGCTCTAGTTCACATTTTGGTTTCAGCAAGAAAACACAGACCTAAGGCTCTAAATACTTAACCTCAGCACAAGCCAGAAGTCTATTTCTGACCAATAAAATTATTTTGTGGCTTGATCAGACTGTATTCAAGTCATATATTGACTGGACTGATTTGGGAAAAATTTCTTCAAATAATATTTCCTTTACAGGACTGGCACTATCTTATATGATATTTAATCCTCATGGTGCAGCAGCACGGCTCAGCATTGATATGTACTAATGAATGTTTCATTCAGTGCAGTTCATTTGAAGTTATGCTTTTCAAAAAAAATTGAGAACACAATTTTTCATCTCTGTGTTATGACTCTGGTCCTGCAGTCAGCACAAACATTCATGAGCTGATCACTTCAGAGCCCAAAGCTTGGGCCCAAAGCCCTCAGCATCACATGGCACGTGTGGTGCTCTCACAGCTTTCCGACACACTTTGCAGAGTCGTGCTCAGGAGAAAGTGGGAGACATTTCAGTTACTGTAATCATGATCAAAATAATACAAATCAGTCACTTTAGCATTCAAAGAACAAATCAAGACCCCCAAAAGACAGCCCCTATGCTGCACTAAGCCCCCTGCACTGCAGCATCTCCCTTTCTGAGCTGTGCTGTGTGCTCCTGGGGCAGAGCTCAGCCAGGAGGCTGCTCGGGGGCCTGGGTTTGAATTCCCACTGAGAGCGTCAGTGTTTTGGCACAAGGTACATCATAGAACGAAGGGTTTGCAGCTCCACCACCAGAAACAGGTCCTTTAATGTGTATTCCTAAATTGCTCAGATATCATTACATGCTAATTTAATCAGACAAATATACTTTGATCCAACAGTATTTAGTACAGGAATTAACTACTGCCTGAATGTAGTATTTCAGATGAGGTGACAGAATACATACTTTCCCTATTTAGTGTGAGTATTTATTCCCTCCTTGTTTCGCAAATCACTGTACTTTATTGCATTTCTGTACTCATGATAACCTCAGGTATCAAACCATCTACCATTTGAAAAATGGAAAAGTTGAAAAATCTCTGCTTTCTAACTATTTGCATATTACAAAACTTGAGGTATTTATTACCATGCTCATCTATTTTGATGACATTTGGGAAAAGCCAATAACAACACCGTAGCATCTGAAATCATTTAAGCCTGGCACTTAAATTTGATTTTAACATCTACAAATCTTGAACAGTTAGCATTAAAGACATATAAATCCCATAAAATCTCATTTAGATGAGAAGCTACTGAGTTCACAAAACCCATTATGAACCTTAATAGTGATGTACTGTTCTGTTACAACAGATTGACTAATCCAGCACTGGGGTGTGTTTTCATCATTGTGGCTTGCTTGATTTAAAAAAACCATGTTAGAGATGTTATCATGTGCACAGCTCTGCTCGTATAACCCTAGGCTGCAAGAAAAAATAGTTGATATAAAGATAGTAAAGAGCAATTTATCAGCTCACACTACTGAACTATTAGTCTCGATTGCTATCTAGGATTTATTTCATAATTAAAAAGAGCTTATACATGCTCTTTATTGTGATCACGGAGTAAAATAGAAGAAGGCCTTCCAAACAGAAACTGAATCAACAATTACATCAAAGTTGTAGAGAAAGTCTCTGGGTTCAACAAAGAGAAGGAAATATATAACTAAGCAATTATCTATGGAGAGTCATTGAAACAATTTTTTTCTACTTCCACTTCATCACAGCAGATTTACAAAAGGAAGAAGTGCCTCTATTCCTCCTTTAAGGGCCCCACTTTAGACTGGAGTCAGGTTTTCCCCCACAATAGCATTTGTAAGGACAGTCTACTGCCAAAAGGCAGAAACACAAGCTGACCATGATCTAGTAGTCTTCCTCAGCCTTCTAGTAGTTCATTTTATTTTATTGCATTAAATTGTTTCCAAACAGAAGGAAGAAAATATGAAGAAATCAAAGAGAAATCTCATAGGTAATGTTTTGCATACTTCTGATACTCCTCGCAAGTCATTGTGAAAAAGTGACTCTGACACTGTCTGACCCTTTCCCTGTCCCAGGAAACCATTTTCCACTCCCCGTGTAGAGGAAATGAATCACAGTTGCTGCAACAAGAGACAGTGTAAGCCTTGTGACTGCAAATAAGCATTACTGACTGCTCCATAAAATTCAGTGATTGCACTGGATATGTCAATTACTGTAAATTAATGGCATTCTACAGCGTGTTGCCACTCTTCACTTCCCACATCTTTCATCTGGGGATTCTAAACAATTCCAAATAATAATTAAACATTTAACTGTGGTGTAGTAGTTTCTAAGGGAGTCAGTCATAGTCCAGCCTCTTAAGAGATAGAGGTAATCACAAGACATTACTCACTAGGCAATAGTCATGATTTGTGAAAAGTTACAGCAAACTGATATTTAGAACAGTACTATTCCTCTACTTAAAGCAGAACTATGATGTCCCAAATAGACATACACAAACTTCTGAGTGGAATCATGGAATATGTAGAAATGAAGCTAATTCAGATTTTTCAGATATATGGAATAAAGCAACCTACAATTAATTCCACGTGACTTCATTCTTTCATCGCTTTTCCTATGATCTACTAAAATACTCTCTTCTCCTTAGGTCTGCCTTTTCAATACTTCTCACACTTAACTTGTTATTTTGACATATTACCTCCCCATGTTTCTAAAATTCCATCCTAGTCCCTAAAATAGCTGAAGGGACTGCAGTTTTCCTTCCTTGCATAGAGCCCTAGTAGAGAATCATTGTCACTACTGATAATACTACAAATACACATTTTAACCAGGCTTTATTTTCCTCCTTGGCACAAGTGTGATCTTCAGCTGTTGTACCCAGTAGCTGATTAGGCATCATCTATCACAGGCTGACAACCTACTGTGCCGTAATAACAGAAATCAGCACTGCAGACCAGTTCAGAACCTCCAGCTTTACACAGAGTGCCACAAACGCAGCCTTATTAGGAGAAAACACAGACTTAGTGAGTAATTTCGATCATAATTAGGCAATAAGAAAGAAACCCGGGAAACTAACTTGTCAAATGACCACATAGGAAGGTACTGAGGGCTGGGGGCAGAGCTATTTTAGTTTATACTTTTACCTTAAGTGATCTCAAATGCAGGCTAATAAGAGACCATTAGCGAACCACTTTGTGGCTCTTTTTCACTGGCATCAAAGCAAGCCAACAGCGAACACCTTCCCTGTTGCAGGCAGCCAGCAGTTGAGAGCAGAGTGGGGAGTTGTCCCTGCTGGGAGGCAGCTCTGCCTGCTGTCAAACCTCATTGCTGCACCTCCTGGCGAAGGCTTCACTCTCGTTCAGCCCTTCCCAAACGAGCAGTTGTGACCTCAAGGGAGATCACAGCAGTTAAAACAGGGTCATAAGCCAAATAATCCTGTATTTCACAGTCAGAAGTATAGAACGGCTGCTCCATTTCTCCTTTCTATTGATCTGCTAATGTTCAGTGACGAGGATATCACAGTCCTCCTACATATCTTTAGGCTCTTTAGCAATGGACTGTTTCAGATCCATTGTCGGTATAACTTACAACAAATTCCTTCTCCAATATACCATTCACTAAAACAAAAGATCAAAAAACCTCAGGGGGTTTGCTATGAAGATTAATTAATTTGTAGGAGGAAGAACTGAAAAAATATTGGCAAATTCAGTATTGTTGGATATACTAAGCTTCTGTTTTCAAAATGAAGTTGTCAAAATAATAATTTTTGTTTACATTTATGTCTTTAATGTTTCTAAAAAAATTAATTAGGATCAAATCTTCCACATTAGAATTCAGAAGCTTATGTTTTCTTCAACTTAGAAATGAAGATGTAGGGGGAAAAGATAATTTTAAATCATGATTTAATACAACTTGTTTTTCTAATCGAGTTCACTAGTGAAGAAAAGCACCAATTATTGGTATACCTCCTTTACTCCTCTACATTAAGCCTTCTCCTCTCCTTTGAATTTCATTTAATCTACATCCAGTCAATTTAAAACTTTGGTGAATGTTTTCAGCAAAAATCCTACTCACCGTCTGTTAAAGTGCACAACTATAATGGAAATAACCTGGGTCTACACTTTGCTGCGCAGCTGCCTCTTCCCTTCTCTCTCTTGTCGATCTGATTCTGTACCACAAAGCCACCTGCTCCTACTTAAACTCTTAAATGTTTTCATTAATCTCACTGCATTAAATGTATATATTAAATGCATGCATCTAAATATGTACACTTGTAAATATAATGAAGTGCCTTTCTGAGAACTGAGATTTCAGGATGAGTACAGATCTGGGCCTGTTTTTTCCAGCATTTATTCCTCATTGCCCTTCAGGCAGAGATCCTGAACGCTTTCATAGCAACAAACTCCTGTTGTGCAAAAAATTGCTCTGAGCTGCAGAGGACGTAGCATCAATTTTGCAACTGTAATTCTGTTCAGATTTTTAATCCCATTCATAATGGTACCTCATGAGTACCAGAAATGCAGATAAGGAATTCCCAAATTGCACCCATGTGGCTTCCTGCCTTCCCCCTTGAGGTCATGACAAGAATGTCACTGGCTTCAGAGGCTCAGAATGAAGCTTTTCATTTGGAGTTCAATTAACTTCAGCCCTTAAAATAAAAGACATCAGAAAAATGTCAGCCACTCATTCACTGAAAGAAACCATTTCAGCAATTATTCATTACTATCTTAATGGATACATATTAAGCAATCAGATATGTTTAATCCTGGACTGCTGAGAACTGATGAGTCCCTGCAGCAACACACGAAGCCCAAGCTCACAGACAGTGATGAAAAGCCGGCTGCAAAGCAACGGGGAGTGAACAGCTGAAGACACTTGCAATTCCTGTTTATTGCTATTTTGAAAACATTTTTCTTCCTGGTGCTGAAGAGGAAGAGTCTCAAGAGTCTTTTTTCCCTTGATTATGAAAAGAATTTGTTCACTGCTATGAATATTTGCTCACAGAGAAATAAATGGATTCCATGCACAAAAAATAAGATAGAACTAAAGATAGGCTTTTTTAATGTCAATTTATGCTGCTCAGTCTAAAGCAGATGTGACACAAACCCAATCACAGGAAAGAAATAATTATTTTTGAGACAACTCACATGTTAACCTGTTTTTGGAACCACGAACTCCAAGATGAAGCCTGGCACATCTTGGAAAAGTGACTTCATTCCTCTCTCTCCCAGACATTCCTGCACTGTTCTGTGGTTAGTAAGCATTGTTTCTGTATCTCTGTTCTAGCTCATACTTTCAGAGTGATCATAAATAACTCTGGATCAATCCCACACCTTGTCTTTTCTTCCACCCCCCCCCAGAACAGTGCTAGTAGATAATGAAGGAAATGTCACTAGAGATTTCTTAGTTCTGAAGAACTAGTATTTTGACCTCAATAATCCAACACAAGTCACCACCAAGCCTGTGGACTTCATTATTGAATAACCTGAGCCTTAAACGGGGATACCTTTCTATATCTGAAAGAGAAAACAATCTGATGTGATTAAGATTTGGATGTAACATATAATGGTACAGCATTTTTTTAAGTAAATCCAACACTATTAAGTAATGAGTTATTTAATTCCAGCAAGAATGAAAGATGTAAAAAATAACTGAATGTGAAAAAGGTAGATTGTCAAAGCCTCCTTCAGGAAGCATATTCATTCACTGCTACAAAGGAAAATCCATCTTTGTTGTGGAAGTTAGCAACAACAAGCTATGACAAGATTAATGAAAATATTCAAGTCCCTATTGCCAAACATGCCTGGCAGAAACATGTTCTGTCTTTCCCAGTGATGCTGCATCTATCAACCCTCAGAACAATTTGTCTTCACGGGTTTCATTTGCTACGCTCTTCAAGGACAGAGCCAGTCTGTTCCAAAAAAGTCCGAAATTTATTCCAGAAAACTTTATTTATTTTTATTCTGTGTCCTCTGTGATGGTATGACTGATGCTCTTCCTTCCAAAGATTTTCCATGAAACCAAGTTATACAAATTACTATTCAAATTACAATAAATGTCAGAAATGGACCCAAATATTATTCATCATTGGGTCTTACAGGCATCATTTAAAAACTGGAAAGATTGAACAAATTAACAGAAAATTGGTATGTATTTTTCTGAGGACTACTTTGTTATCAATGCTTATTTTTTTCCTTTTCTGATTTATCATTACAGTTCTCCTAAGAGAGAAATGCTATGCAGACTTTTGCAGTTTTGCTTTAATGACCAAACTTTATAGGGCTCTGGAAGAATCACCAAGGGTAAAGTAAACTACAAGAATTGCACATATGAAAAATCAGAACAGCAGAAAGATTCAGCACCTGAGAAAAGAAATATGTTTATTTTTGCCTCCTTTTTTAGTTTTGTAGGGTTCTGGAGACTTTTAAATCTTTTCCCATCTTTCTTCTCCTTTAGTCAATTTGTATTTGTCCTTGGTTACACTGACACCAGAGTTCCACTATCCCAAAGTTTTCCAGCTGACACTGAAACAAAGTAAATCTTATTTTTCAGCGTGACTCTCTGAATTCAAATACATACATTCTTCAGATGACAAAGGCATTATAAATGGATTAATCCTAAACCAGAATGTATTGAACATTACAGGTTTCTTCTTATTTAGGTATTTGTTACACACATAATGGGATTGACTTATGAAGATGGAAAGCAGAGACTTCATTTCTATACAATTTGTGATTCTTTCCAGACTGGTACAAATTTAATCATACAAATTCTTGGACAGTATCCTTCATGCTCAAATGTTCTGTGCTGAGAAAATTTGGGATAGGAAAAACAATACAGCACAAACTTTACAAGTTCAGCCTCCCAAATAAAACCCCTGACATTTGCTTAGGGGATAGAAGAAGTAGCATTTCAGCTAAAGCCTTTATTTGAAAAATAAATTAAATAAATTCACAGAACTTTTCTAGGTTAATACTGAAGAAAAAACTTAATCCTCAACCACCTATAAAGCCACCATTTGTTATTGATTTCCATGCTGCTAAGACTACAGTGCATGGAATCTTAAAAACATGAGAGATTGCTTCTGATTTTAAAAACAACAAATACCCCTTTGGCTCTTATTTTTAAATAACATCCATGTTCTGAGCAATTTATGCTATTTTTTCTAGTTCTCCATCTCAAACTATACATTTGTCCTATTCTAAAAGAAGTCATGGTCTCACCAAATAGGTGATTTGATCAATATGCAACTAAGATTTTATCAGACTAGGCACTTACTTATAACCCATACTACTACCCTGGAACACAAAATTTGTTGCAGTTTCATCTCTACTGCCTCATATGCTAGGAAAAAAAGCGAGAGCATCTTCTTCCCAGCAAAGTGGTTTGCTCTTATACAGCACTAGTCTACTACCTGGCTGATTGTAAAAATGAAAAAGGAGTGGGAAAAAAAAGGAAGTTTTTATTTTCAAGTATTTCTAATACCTTCTTTATTATTTTATATTGCAACAAGGATTGTTATTTGAGAAATATAGCTCTTCCTGCAACAAATACTGAACTTGCATTTTTACATATCTACATTAAAACTACTTTGAAAACCAACACTCGTTTTAGTTCTATTATGTTTGCATTACACCATTTATGGGATAAGACAATTTTATGAATTAGTTTGTAAATCATGGAATAACTGCTGTTTAATCAATTGATATAGATAAGTCTGATTGAAACTTTCCTTTCTGAAGTGAACAAAAGTCAATGTACCTGCTTTTTTAATTCCCTAGTTCAGTGAAGTATTTTTTTTTAACCAGAGAAAAAAAGGTTTTTGAGATAGCTAAGTGTAAAAATACATCAGTAGTAAGACTGTATTACTGACAAGAAATTCTTCCATGGTAGATGAGTTGAAAGTGAGTCAAAACCGTGTCCTTGAGACAATGAAGGTCAACTGCACACTGGGTTGCATTAATAAGTCTGCTGAACAAAGGAGCAGGCTGAGTGAAAAAGTTACTGTCCCCTACTCTGCACTCACAAAGCCTCCTCTGCAGAAATAAGTGCACCTTAGGGCTCCCTGGAACAAGACAGACATTGAAATGCTGCAGAAAATCCACAGAAAGGCCAAAAAGTTAGGGGGCTGAGAGGACTGGGGGCAGTCAAATCCTGGATTTCAGTAAGGCTGTGAAATCTCTATGTTTGGAGATGTTTAAAGGCTAACAGACGAGGGGCTGAGAAAACTGCCAATTTAGAAGTGTGCCCTGCGTTGAGCAGGGTTAGAATGTATGATGAATAAATCATTCTGCAATGATTCATCTTCTTTTAAAATAGTTGCTTAAGAAGTTACCTAAATCACAGTGACTTAGAAGTCAGGCAGAACCAGAATTTCTATGATTTAAAAGCCAGTTCCTCACCACATGCAAAACTACCTCACTTGACTCAAATTAGTAGTTTGGGATTTTGCACCTCTATACGCAGACCTTTTACTATCAACAAACCACTTGCCTACCTTTCCCTAAGCACAGAATCCTAGATCAGGAAATGTCCACTTGAATGACAGGGTAATCACTATAGGATGAAAGGATTTCAGCCAATCCTAATTTAAAACTTCTCATTTTAGATTAAAACATCATTCTTTAAAAGAATGTTTTAGAGCAAATCCTAAATGCCAGTTGTCAGTGCTGGGACTCAGTAACACAGTGTCCCCCTGAAACTGCAATTTGTATAGATCTTTCCATAGCTTCTTAGTTACTAACACTAAGCTTGTCAACATGGTATCTGCCACTACAGGAGCCTAACAGAAATTATTTTATTTACTGCGAATGCAATCCAGTTCAAAACTCAATCATGTCTGTTTATCAAGACCTAATCCAATCCACTTGAACAAATTCTCCTGAGGATGGACCATCATAACAAAACTGATCACCTTGCTTTAATGAGAAAAATTTAGCAGATATGTGTTTTCCCCAGTGAGGGACTGCTATAACAAGATCCCATCCTTCAGTACAAAGGACTGAAAAGAAATTTTTCACTGCTTTCTTTGTTCACCCTAGGGAAAACTTTTGAGTACTTTGAAAGGCAGGCAAATCTCAGAGAGGCTGTTGGAAATAGGTGTCTAAAAACTTTTACAGAACTTGGGCTAAAGAACCGTTGTGACAACTGACATCTTTATCATGCATTACTGCTTCCAAATTTAACATCCAAGCCTCAGGGGCACATGGTGTTGTACCAAACACCCCATGTAAATTACCATGTAATTACCCCATGTAAATTATGTAGGCTAAAGAAACATACCTTCTAAGTGAAGATAGGAATCTATTATTAGTCTAATTAAAGTCTTACAAGTTTAACTGAAGATTATTATTAGTTCAGTTACGCAACTTGTGCCTAATAAAGACAGTTAAACCTGACATTTAAAAACTCTCTAATACATATTTTTTTCTCTGATATTTCTCTGCTCACTCTAGGTTTCTACAATCCTCTTCTTTCTCTGCTTGTCTTTGTGTACTCCCCTAGGTTCACAGCTTATGGTGTTGGGTTCCCTCAAGGAGAAAGAGGGACAACAATTCATCAGCATCCCACATTCTTTGCCAAGAGTATGATGTTCATCATCTATTTCACCTTGCTCTTGGGTGTACATGGGGTCAGTTTTAGCATTATTTTTGACACAGAGCACTTACTACCTCCCTTCTCGTGGGTTCACAATTCCATTATAATATAATTCACCTGAATTGACTGTATGTAGTTATGTATTTAATGTTTTCTCTGCTATCCCTAAAACTGGTTTTAATGTCTCTCGAGGTTGCACTAATTTAATGACCATTGCTGAGTTATTTATAGCTCTGATAACCTCTAGTATCATGCTGTGTTTGTACTTTGAAGACCTATGCTATCGCTCTGTATTTGTGCATTTCAGTAACCTCTGTTACATCCTTCAAGCTGCAGTTTGGTGATAACTAAGGTTTTATTAGCACAGGCTAATCATGCATATATCTTTGCTCAAGATCTGTAATAGTTCAGTCTTCAAAAGTATGATATATTTGAATACACAAACGTAGAAACCCAGTGCTCTGGTAAGAACTTGCTACACCAATAGCTGCCAGCTATTG
Organism: Neopelma chrysocephalum; assembly: GCF_003984885.1. NCBI lineage: Eukaryota > Metazoa > Chordata > Aves > Passeriformes > Pipridae > Neopelma > Neopelma chrysocephalum. The sequence continues at coordinate 5,363,478 of NW_020897761.1, read as the reverse complement.
CAGTAGCTCCAGCACGTTATTGAAATTGCCTGACAACAACATACCCAGTATTAGAAAAAAACAGTAATAAAAGTCTCTGCAAGGTAAGGATTTCCTAATTGTTGTGCACATTTTTGTGCTCTGTTTATATGAATTCATGGAATCCAGGGACTGTCTTCATGAACTAGTGCCAAAAACACCAACAAACACTATTCCATAGGGATTATTTCAGCAGTCTACATATTGAGGGAGTCAGATAAGAACAGTTTGCAGAAAAATGTGGAGATACAAGCCATTTTAAACAAACATAACATTCAAACAAATGTTTAAGTTTAGGTGAAGTCTCTACTCCCTTACAGATATATCACCAGTGATGCAGCCAGAAGAATCTCTCAATGTTAGTGATAGATGCAGTCAGATGGATAGTTAGAAAATGCCTCTTTGCAATGACTCACCTGGTTATGGCCGAGTGTCAGGACATACTTGGTGTTGTTTGGCCAGAGGAGATCCTGACAAAATGGCCATGGGACTGTTGAGTTCAGGACTCTGAGAGGAGGAGTCAAGGCAAACATCAAGATCAACCCTAGGCTTGGAGATCATCTAAGCGTAGTCCCTCCTCAAAACAGGGTTACCTTCAAAGCTGATGAGAGACTAAGCTGCTGCCGTTGAAAGTTCTCAGGATCATTACCATGGCCTTTTCCTGGTGCTTTAAGTACATCCAAGTTATTTTGTATTGGCACTGAGGAAGTAGTTTGAGAACATATGAAGTTTCATCTCTGCACCAGAACAGTTCTATTCATCTCTGGTAGAAGCAAAACAGTAAATTGGACAAATATTTGCCAGAGTTCAATCACACTGGTCAGGAGTAACATTTGGCAAATTGAAGCTTATTTGCTATATAACTTCTGAAAAAAAAAGGCTAAGAACAAATAATGTCAAGAAAACATTAAACACAAGGACAGGTTTACTTTAAATTTTGCCTCAGATTCCAAACAAAACTCAGAAGGCCTTTTTGGATACCAAGCACTGTACTATGCTGCTGAGGTCAGCAGTGACAATGACTTCGTGATTGAGTTCAGCAAGTGCATTGCATGGGGAGGCACAAGGAAGGAGTTGCAGGACTGTGCTGAGGGGTAATAGTGGATGAAAAGTCTGGCATGAAGGAAAAAACCCACACAGAGTAATCCAAATAGCGAAAAGAAGAGACATGGCAGGATGACAAACCAGGATGATGAATTTATCGATTGCAGAATATAAACACGATTATCAGAGAGGTGGTTACAGGTCAAAAAGAAAGGAAACCATGACTTACAGAGAAATATTTAGCAGTATACATAAAACCAAATATTTCCTTTTGAAATGCTGTGTACAAAAGGGCAAGGTCTGAATGTAGCCCTGGGACAGCAAAGGCACCTTTAAAACATAGATATGTGAATACAGGCAGGAGACAGGGAACAAAGAAGTGAGAAGTAAAGAACAAAAAGCAAATAGACAAAGTAACCTTGTGGAGGACGGGAGATGGCAAGAAAATGAAGCAACTAGTTCAACTTTTATTTTATTCAAATTCTCTTGCTTTAGAAAATGCATGAGTACACCAAAAAAAGATTTACTTGCTAGAGTTAAAAATGAGAAAACAAGACTAGAAAAGGTATTAGTTTTTGCTTTTGTTTTTTTTTTTTTAAAGATGCTATAAAAGCAATCAATAAAGGATCAGAGGACAAGTACAAAAATAGTAACACAAAGGCAGAGCATGACCTAAGGTGACATCATTCTATTCACTATTGCTATAAACTTCCTTGAAGAATGGAGAGCCTGGGAGAGAACTCAGGATTGATGAGAAACAAGATTCAGTCACAGCAGATAAGCAGCCAATAATAAGGGGATGAGGCAGAAAAGATATAGGAAACAATAATGCAAATGGAAATGAACCACTTTGTCAGTGAGTAGTTGGCAGTGAAAACTGAATTAAGAGGTGACCTGACACAGATTTAAGATTTAAGAAATGTTCAACAATTCAATCACGGGAAGAGAAGCAAATGTACTGTACAAATTTACTGGATGAAATGTGCAAACCTGAACAGTGAGATTCACTTTAATCTGTGAGGCTCTGGTGTAGAGCAGCAGTAAGGCTGTAAAAACTGACACAGACATTATCCTTGTTTGTGGAAATGTAGCTCCCAATATAACTTCTCTATGAGAAAGCTCAAGACAACTAAGTTGGCTCTGCCATAATTAACTGTTATGTTAATTTTTATATACATTGTATAATAACAATTCTAGGCTAAACATGAAATTTGCTACAAGATTTTATTTTTTTTATGACACCTCTCCTGTATGCAAAGGCAAGAAGTCAGAGAAGGCTAAATGGAGGTAAACATTATTCCCAAATGTTATCCAACAGCTCTATTGGATGTAGTTGTCTTAACAAGCAAGAGGAATTTGTACCAGGTAAAACTCTTAAAGATTAATAATGAGAAGAATTGTCAGTACCTTATCTTTTGCAGGGTCCATGTTCAACACCTACATCATTATTGACCTTCAAAGAGAGACAGAATAGAATAGTTCAGTTGGAAGGGACCTACAACAATCATCTCATCCAACTGCCTGACCACTTCAGGGCTTCAGATTTAATGAGCAATCAATGTTTTGTATTCTTTTTATTGGGGTGAATTTACCCAAGTGAATTAACTAAGGAACTTTGAGAAAGAAGTGAAGATTGACTCCAGTTGTTCAGAATTAGTAAAATCGAACTCCTTTTCAACTGAGCCCAACGGAAGAAATGGAGAAAATGAGATAATTCAATGTAACACAACCCAGTTTTCTAACCTTCAGTTCCATTATATTCTGTTTTGAAGCCCATTAGTGTACTGCTGCATTTTTATATTTTTTAATCATTATTGTGGCTGTAAGGAAGAAATATCAATATCAAAAGTGATATATTCATCTGCCTTTTCAAGGATTCCCTCCTGTGTTAATTAAACAACTGTGGTGAGAACACTTTCTGTCGTGGTGATGATGTTTTGCAATTCTGTGTGTACACATATCTTGTTCCCTCTCTGATACAGTTGTTCTCTTACACACAATCTCCTCTATGTAAGTACTATCTTTACCATATCAGTTCCTGAAAACTCTCTATACAGACAGCCAATATGCAAGGTAGATAAACTAGTTAGTCTTCAAATAGATTTCTGTATGCTCTAGGGATTTGTCCTAATTCTACATACTCATTTCTGCTCTTGCAGAACATGATTAAAATTCACCAATAGTGGAAAAAAAATAAAATAAATCTCTTTAGAGTTCCTCTACAGTGAGCACATGGTCAGGAAGATGTGTGTGTTCCCTGCTTCTGTTCTGCTGACATTATGCATACACCACATGTTAAGAATGCAAGGATGTCAATTAGCTTGCTCTTAGGTAAACCACAGGAAATTTTGTTTAAACTGACTTGGAATGATTCAAGGCTGAAATGACCCAATCTGGATGTGACCTTGGTGTTCTTTCTGGGCTTTATATACCTGGATAGTAAATAAAAGCTCAGATTTTTAAGTAGATTTAAGTGCATGATCCACTAATATTCATAGAGCTCGGTCAACTAAATCCACAAATGGCAGCTGAAAAATATTAGTATTAAACAAAGCTGAAAGTTATATATGCACAAGACTATAAAACGAATCACATTTATTTTTTCCTCACTTTTCATAAGGCTACATAATAAAGCTCCTTCAGCTTCAGAGCTGCAATTCAGATCTCCAGAATAATAACTAGTAGTGTGTGTTCTTTTCAAAGGCTTTGTTCTAATGTTCTCCAACAATTATAGTATGCAAATATTTTTCTTAACTACACTTGTTTTATACAACTATAAGAGAGGTTTGCCATGTTTGACTTCATTAAGTGACACAGGATGTCTTCAGGCATTTAACAGGGTCAGTTAACGAAATAACTGGCCTGTTGTAATAACAGCAAAGCAGACAACCTAACACCGCAGTGGAACAGAATTAAACGGTACAAGGCAACATATATAAAAGGATAAAGCATTTTGTCTGTATGCCAGAGATTCTTCTCACCCTCTTTCACCCCAAAATTGAAGGTACACACCCTCAATAGCCTTTAGGCTTCTGTGGTATTTGTTTATTATTTTTTTTTGCTAAATATCTCCTCTCAACTTATGCAGAACCTGTGATTTTAAGACAGGACCATCACATTGAATAGGTTTGTATTTAATTTCCTTTCTTGCTTATAAACTTTATCAGAGAAACTGATTATTTCCATGGAATTCAGTGTTGTATAAAAGGTGCCAGCTTTTCATCTCTAATATCTCTTGCTCTGCCAATGACAACTGAATTTATTTGACAGCACTTTGAAGGATAATACAGTCACCTCAATTTATGCCTTGGTTCTCAAGACACAGAGTAAGAATACAATAAACATAACTTAAACAGACTCAAGAGAAAACAAAGCCTGGCAGAACAGATGTACCTCCCACATTTCATCATTCCTTATGCAATGCAGGTTTGTAAGTAGAGATCTCCTTGCTGAAAAAAGAACATATCTGTTTTTAATCGTGAGTATTGTGCACAAAAGGATGCCTTTTAAAGCACCCGATATCATCCTTGCCATGTTTTGATAATCATCGTTACAATGACATCAGAACCCTGCAACAGATTCTTGCAATTTTTTTTCTATAAAATCATACCATATCTAATCAACAGGAACTGGAAAAGAGTCTTTATAGGTTCTCATCTCCTGTGCCTTTGAACAGTCCCATTCTGCTTCAGACTATCCAACAATGGATTCCTTTCTAGCTGGATTTTTTTTACTTTCATCTTCTTCTTGTATTGAGCTGCACCATCAGCCCCCTGTGCTTACCCATTCCCTTATGGACAGCATTGTACAACCCAGCAAATACTTCTAAAAGATCTCCAGCAGAAGTTTTAAGTGTACACAGCACAGCACAAGCACAATTGTTAGAAAAGGATGTAGAACAAGCCACAGAAGCTGAATATATCATATCTTAATCTGAACTGAAATAGAAATGACCTGTGTGCTGGAATTAGCAGCAAATTCTGATTTTCTGTGTTGAACTAGTGTTAAATGAGAAAATCATCATTTTACCAGGCGTATTTTTTCCTTAGACTAAACAATAATTTGACTTCCATTTTCCATTGTATACAAAGGATTATCCCAAGATGTGAAAAGGAAAAGCCTGAAAAAAATAGAGAACTCCTAAAGAAATATCTCAATATGTAAAGCCAAAATTGATACATTATATTAAAAGATAAATTTTTACAATTTTTATTTGTCAGCAAGTCACTCATGAATTTTTTTGAGATTGGTCAAACAGGTTCAATACAACTAATGTATTTAACAGGTCCAAGCCCTTTTCTTCATTAAACATAGAAAATGACACTACTGACCTTAGCAGAAATTTAGAACAAATACACATGAACTTGATTTTTACTAAGACTTCAGGCAAGCCTTGTTCTTTCTTATGCAGCTTGTGCTGATGAATTTCTGTTTCCCTGACAAAAATGGCAAGCATATTAGAAGTAAAGCAGCAGTGACATTATAGGAAAGGCCTCGACATCCTCACCTGTGACAGAAGACAACACGGTTTCAGAGTTTCTGATCAGGAATTTTGAACAATGAGCTGAGAAACAGATGGTGAAGCAACTCCAGAACTGCCTTGCTGCTCTCTTCCCTGCTGTAGCAACAAGCTTGAGCACAGTGAGGCAACAAACTTGAGCAGGAAGAAAAAAAAACAGAAAAATGGATAAAGGGAAAATCAGCATATTTTACCACTGCACTGAATTTACCCTCCTGCATTGCCTGCCTACTTCTGAATCAAACTTCTTATAGCAGAACCTATGTTATTTTTTCTCCTGACCATAAGCAAAGGTACTAAAAATATGTTCATTCAGGCCTCACATACTAATTTGAAAAATGACCACTCTTACAGGCAGACAAGGGTCTGTGCTTTTTGGATGAGCGTCTGTTCACTCTTAAACTGCCAATAAATGCTGAGTCCAGAATTTTCCATGCTCTTCAGAGTTTGGCTTTTTTTCTAGTTGCCATCTCTGTATATTTTTAATAAACAAAATATTTTCAAGATTTACCTAATAGTTTCTCTCCCAGCTGACCAACATATGGTTTTCCAGGGAAATAATTTACTGTTAAAACTGATGCAGTACAGTCATAAACACTAATGTGGAAGCAGCTGTATTTTCACCAACTTTATCTGCCAAAGCAGAAGTCTTAACTTTTTTAAAAAGTAAAGGAGTGATAGAATGAACCATGCTGATTCCAGATAACCAAACACAATACTTTAAAATGTGCTTTTTCTTCTTTGCTTGCCTTTGCAGCCCTACTGTCTGATACTTCACATCAGTTCTGCACAGAACACTGAACGCAGAGCTCAGTTTTTCATACATCAAATATTTTTCCTCATCTCTCAATATGTATTTTCACGGCAAAAGTCAGCGTTGTGACAATTTGACAGTATCTAATTCCCTAGGAAGCTTTTGTATTTATCTCCAACAAGCCACATGCACCCAAATTTGATTAAACCTTCACAACGCAAAGCCTGAATAATGACCGTAAGATCAGCACATGGCAATCTTCTTTATTGCATCATCAAGCAAATTATCCTACTTGTTGAGGCCAAATACACAGACCAAGAGTGCACCTTCACACTAAATTTAATCCAACCTAATTGCAGTCTCTCTCGTAATGGGCAGTTGTAACCCCCCTCCAGATGTCAGACAGATCAGTGGATGATAAAAAAACGTGTGCCCACATGAGCTCATGACCAGACAGCCAGGGCAGCTCAGGGATGTGTGTAGTTGGTGATCAGGCTGTCAGTGGCACAGCCATTTTGGGCAGGAACCAGAGCAAAGCACAACAGATTGTTGTTTTTTTCATAGTCAATTAAGGGCAATGCAGTTTTTTCTGTTGCACATGCTTTTAATGTTGAAGTTTACCTAAAGCCCAAAGACATCTCCCATGTCAGTATTCTGACAAGCAGAGACATTTTTAGAGTGCTGTCTTTGGAAATAACCAGTAAGGTTATATATTGCATGAATTTGATTGAGGGATACTCAGTGATGATAGGGAGAATTTTTATCTTCTTTTTTCTGAAGAACTCAGATCTACAAAATAAGCTTGTGTTAGCTTGAACACAATTTTCACATAAACAAAAGGTTTTTTCTTTATTCTGAACAGTACCTTTAGCTTTTTCTACAGTTAAGTCATCTTTCTAAATCACTAGGCTTTCTCTTTCAGAAGATGTTGTGAAATCAATTATACCTGCACTGCATAAACAGTGCTTCCCTCTGTCACTGAAATATAAGCCATCCTGCTCACTAGGTCCCACCACTAGAGAGCTGGAGAGCAATGCCAGCTCCTCACAGAGAGAGTTAGAAAACAAGATAAGCGAAGAGGGAAACCTGAACCACACGTGCCTGTGCATATATTTTCTTATATTTCTGCTAAGAACCAGTCACGTCATAAAGGGGAGGAAACTCGGCACTGTGAGGGCCTGGGAAGGTAACTGAAGTATGCCCAGAGTAAGCACTCACATTAACGAAGAGCAGCTTGAAACCTTAGAGAAGGGACTTTACAAAAACCTCCTTTGGGCAGTAGGGGTGTGTGCAGTGCTGCTAAAGGACAGAAACCACTCCAGATCAGGAATGGCTGCTGAATGACCCACAAGTGGTGCAGTCTGGAGCTGGAAGGGACTAATCTTTAAATGAAATGTTGCTGGAGGAGGCTGCAAGCAGCCAGTTGTTTAGCAGTCTCTCAAAACCAAGTCAGAGAAGACTTGACATTATGTTTGTATTTAGGAAAGCAGGGTTAGTTTTCCTATGTTATCCTATTTATCTTCTCCTTCCTTTAAACAAAACATTGTCGGTAATTGTCATTCATTGAACACTTACACATTTTAAATTACTTTTTCCAGCTTCTAGGGTAGGGTACATAGCCCAGTGTTTATTAGTGACCTCTAGAAACTGAACCCACTCTTTTCTGAAGTGTTTCCAAATAAATCTGTACTTGATGTGGAAAGAAAGTGCAGAGAAATCTTTTTGAAGCAGTTTAATTATTCTAACAAACCTGGTTCGCTTGAATAACACTATTTCACCTCAATTTAATTAAATATTTGGTAAGACAAATCCCCGTGAAAAAGGTTTGCCATACAAATGCTTATTATGCTGCACTTTAAACATTTACATTTTCCCTGGGAAAAAGTGATTTTTTTTTTCCCTCAGAATATAACAAGTGAATGCATATTATAACACACTTGATTAGAAGTCAGACATTTACTGCAACATAATGAGTCACACATGATGGAATAATATTTTTAGCAGTTCTCTGCATCAAAGTATCAAGCATTTGTCTGCTCACTCGTATGCTGGGATTTGACACAGCTTACACAGATATAGTGATTTAACTGGCCCTTGCTCATGAGAGAAGTGTTCAATATGGATTACAAACCTGGCCTAAAAAGCCAACTGTAACCAAGTAGACTAACAGGTTTTTTTTTTGCACAGCAGTCAATATCCAGGAAATATTTCAGACAGATCAAAGTTACATCCTCTAGTTCAGGCATAGAACCAGTTCATGGTAAAACTCACTATTTTGTACTCTTTTCCTGCAAGGAATAGAGATGAGTGGTTTGAGTTTAGCAGAGATGGAGATTCCAGAATGATCTACAAGTGACCTCTTGGCTCTTACTGATAGACACTGAATAGCAGGGGCTCTTCAGTAGCCTGGGTTCCTCATAGTGATCCCAGTTTAACAGCACTGTTAGAATACAAAGGGGAAAAAAAACCAAAACAAACAACAAACCCCAAACTCCCTGAAGCTACAAAGCCTATTTGCTCAGCAAAATCAGAAAATAATCAAAGCAATTTTTGCACTGCTTATTATTCTTTCAAAATAAAGCAGAAGCCTCAACTTTCAAAGGAGTGGGTACAGTGGAAGTGTTTGTTCACTTTGCTGTGTACTGTTAAATCTGAGCAGAGACAGAGGTGAGTATTCTGATATCACACCCTCAAACACAATTCCACTAACACCAGAATCTCTCCAAGATCCTTGTGCTTGATCCTAGAGGCAAGCACACCTCTTTCCTGATGGAGGAATATGATTAAAGGCACTGGTTTACAGATAAGTATCACACAGAAGCGAGTCCAAGATGCTTTACACCTTCTTTAAAATCTCTCCTTCCTGTTGGACATGGCACAGGCAGCTTTTCAATGTGTAAATCTCATTATCAGAAAAAGTAGCATATTCTTGAAAGATCATAAACTAGAATTGTGTCTTAGAGTGCATAATTTCTTTAAAAACAATGCTAATCCATTTACCAAAAATAATCCCAATACTTGAGCATTTACTTTCAGATCATCCAAACTGGGGGAAGGTTTACACAAAATGACCCACTACTGAAGACCCAAAGCAATGCTCTCAGGAACACCTGCAAGTTTATCCAGTTAACAAAGATTGATGGGGCTGCTCCTTGGGTGTCATCACAACACAGCACGAATTCCTACTAACTCGAGATCACTCCATGAATGATTTAACCGGAATTATTATACTTTCTGTGTTATTCAATTTTGAATTTATTTTCCAAAGAGGCAAATACTTAATTCACAGTCTAAAAAAAGCCAATACAAACCAGTAACAGTTTTGTAGTAAGCAACTTTTACTACACCACTTTTGCCGTATCTTACACACAGTTCTGTTACTGCTTCTACTTCCTAGATATCTTTTTAGTTGTATATAAAATTTTCTCTCTCAGTTATGTTTCCTTTTAATGAAAATATTTTTTGTACAGTCTTATAAAACTTGAATTATACCAAGTTTCAGTAACCACTTTCCTCAGCAGAGGTGCAGGGAATGGACTCTTGTTCCACTTACTGGTATAAGAAGCTAAATTTTCGCTGAATGTCAGTATTTGTTTAGAGACTGTTTGATGGAGGAGATAGGGTTTTGTCAGACCACAAATTCAATTAACTACTACTGATTAATTCTCAGAGTAAGGAATCCAAAAGCTTAGCTTCTAATACCCTGATACACATTAGAAATAAGTATTGCAACATTTCATTTTACTTCTCAGTCCAAAAAATACTAGGTTGTTCTTGATATTGCTCTTCTGCTCATTTTGATTAGAGTATGCACCTTCTGATAAACATAGAAAATGCCTAGTCATTACTCAAAACAAGTAACCTAAATGATGTCTCATACATCTCTAGGCTGTAACACTGTATTTTAAAACATGAAAGCTCACTGACTGATACTTTTATTGTAGTGGCAACTTTAATTTGAAATATGCATTTGCAGTTGACTGACATAAGTATCGGTTATTAAATTATGTGTGTCAGAGACTGAAGTGGTTAATGATTTATGCATTCTGGGATTGCCAAGGGACTTTTTCAGGCTCTTGACTTTTGCATTGTGCCTTGATGGGCAGTTGGGCCCATCCCTCCCTTCAGAGCTGAAGGCAGTTGGACCCTAAAAAGGCAAGAAGATACCTCAGGTGGGCAGTTGGGCCCACCCCTCCCTCCAGTGCTGAAGACATTAAGCCCTAAAAAGGCAAACAACTCCTCACCTCAGGGGAGGTGCAAACAGCATGCTGAGGGTATAGAAACTGACTGGTGACTTTGGGGGGGGGGGTTTCTCCTCCCCCCCCACTGCCTGCGGATCAAGACCACCGCTCTCAGGATTACCAAGCTACATCCCTGGATCCACTGAGTGACCACTGCCCTCAAGGTTGCCAAGCTGCATTGCTGACTCCAGTGAGTGACCATCGCCCTCAAGATGGCTAAGCTGCATCGCGGGATCCAGTGGGCGGTGACTGTATACATTTCTTTTTCACTCTCATCTTTTCTTTACTCTTATCCTATTTTCTCTCCCCTGTGTATTTCCCCCCCCAAAGGTTATCTTTATGTTGTATCGTTATATGACAACACCCAAAACGCTGGCTTACCTGATGATGTAAAATTGTTAAAATAAATTTTGGCAATATACGTTTTCAGGCACCGATTATTTAGTGTCGTTTCGCTTTAATCCACCCCAAGGGAAGTATTGATAAAAACTTGAGTTACCCCCCTCCCCTTTTTCCCTGGGGCGGGTCATAACAATGTGAAACAACTCTTATCTAAAGAGTATAAGCTAAATTTCCATAACAAGTTCCATACAGTTCCATCATTGCACGACTACAAGGGGAAATGATTTGTATTCATATAGTCTCTCTTATTTCTCAAATACAAATTATTCACTTTAATCCCATGATCTAATCATGTTTTAATCACCTGAATGTAGGACTGTGTATATACATACTGTTGCCTGGTAAACAGATACAATGCAGCAAGGATTTCAGAATTTGCTTTGACAAAGTCATTTCTATTATTTTCCTCCAAAAAGGATTCTTAATATGAACATTTGTAGGGTGCCAGAGACCCATGCTAGAGACTATGAGATCCTGGCATCTCATAGTCCTCTATTTAAGATCTTTTTCCTACCAAGCAAGAATCAAAACAAGGAGGACTTGTCCACCAACAATAACAATACTTCTTGCATGATTTATTTATCTACTTTATAGAGCTGGATGGGAAAACTCCTGCGGGCAGACTGGTTCCAGCCACACTTTCCAGAGTGCCCACCAAACCAGTAAGCCTGTCAGCCAGCACAATGCTGCTTCATTCTAATTTCAGTGCTGCTCCTTGCACCCTCTGCTAATATACTTCAAAAATAGTCTTTGCAACACACCTTGCTCTTCATTATGCTGTTTTCATAGAACGGGTTGGGTTGGAAGGGACCCTAAGTTCCAACCTCCTGGTCCATGGCCCATTCAGGAAAGGGGGATCCACAATTACTCTGGGGAACCTTTGCTAGTGCCTCACCACCCTCACAGTAACAAATTTTCTCTTAACATCTAATCTATTTTCTCCCCTCTTTTAGTTTAAAACCATTCCCCTTGTTCTATCACTATCTGTCTGTGTAAAAAGTCACTCTTCCTTTTTTTAAGCTCTGTAAAACCCCAGTGAGTTCTCCTTGGAGACACCTCTTCTCCAGGCTGAACTCCAGGTCTCTGTCTGTCTTCATAGCAGAGGTGCTTCAACCCTCTGAGCATCTTTGTGGCCTCCTCTGGACACTCTCTATCAGGTCCATGTCACAACCCAGGTGCAGCACCTTGCACTTGGACTTGTTGAACCTCATTAGGTTTGCACTTCCCAAGGTCCTCAAGCTTTTGTCACGGAGTAACTCAGATAATTATCTCACCACAAAGCCTGCAACAACATCACCACATACGTACATTAATCAATCTTATCAATCAAGGTTTTGCATGTGGCAATGTAAAGTCTAAGAGGAGGGAAGCACAGCCCACACCCTTTCTATGCTTCATGCTCAGCTCACTGACATTTGTTGTTAAAGAGTACCATGTGTGTAGAAACAAAAGTAAATGAATTTTTTCTCTCATTTCCTTGAGATACACCCACTGTCTTTTCATAGGTAAAATATCAAGAGAAATATATTGTTGCCATAACAACCATATTAAATAATATTGAGGTAAAGAAGTCCTTCACAAATGTTTTCAAGCGATAAGCTAATTTAAAAATGTTCACAAAGAGCATTTGAAAAACAAGATACACTGGGATATGAGTGTAAAACTAGAGAAGTGTTACTATAGTAACCCATGTTGCAAAGTACTGTTCATGCAGTATGTTCCTGAGCAGATAAATCACCCTCATTAAGAGCAAGGTGCATCTCTGCAATAAGTTGGTCAAGTAAATAGTGTTACAGACTCTTTAGACATACTTATGTCATTACATCTGTTTGTGTCTGGAACAACATTTTAAAATAAACAAAAAATAGCAAGGTCCCGAATATACCCAAAAACCAGTAGCTGTGTTTAACAACACAAAGATTTGTATTAACTCCATGATTAAGTAATTAAGCCTCAGAAACTCAGGAATATGGCATCCATATTCTGGATGGGTTGAACTGAATCTAGGTAAGACATCATGCTTTTTATGAAATTTGTTTTCTTCCCCAAAACTACTTAATTAAACCACTAATTTCAATGATTTATCTGTTCAAGATTTGTATTTTGCCTTTGATTCTTTGACCAAACTATACTTCAAGAGCTTCTTGTGTGGAATGGCAACAGCAGAAACCAGCTGTTCTCACAGAATCGTAGAAGCGTTTGGGTTGGAAGGGACCTTTAAGATCATCTCATTCCAATCTCCCACCATGGGCAGAGATGCCACTCACTGAATCAGGCCCCATCCAACACAGCCTCTTAGAGGTTTTCTTCACTTTGGTTGCCTTCATTTTCCTTGGACATGAACAATTTATTTTCAAATTGTAATATTTCTTCTTAAGAAAAACCATAGAGAATGTCTTAAATAGGTATAGTATGATATAAATTTCTGCATTATCCTTATAAAATAAATATTAATCCAGTGTATGCCCTGGATATTCTTGGAATGTAACTACTGCTTGAGAGCAGGTTCTCACTCATTTCAGACAGATACATAAGCAGCTTTCAAGAATGCTCCTCTGCAGTTCACCCTTGAATGTTAGCAATGGCTCCTGGGTGCACAATAGTTTTGTAATGTCACATAAAATTAAGAAGTGCATGAATCATCACTTTCCTCTGTTCAATTAATGCTGTTAATTTTAGATAAGCTAGACAAACTAGAAAAACATGTGTGCTTTAAACCTGACTTTACTTCGCATACTGAGTTGTTAAAGTAAATAATACACATATGATTAGAAGATCATAGATAAAACTGCCCTAAATTCTATCTGTTCCAAACAGATTTTAAGTTAATCCTTAGTAACCACAGACATAATCCATATAAATAAGAATTTTGACAATAAATTGAATCTACCTTGAGTAACTGAGGGCGATGCTATAGCAGTTTATGACAGATGATCTGACTGGCATCAATCCCTGCACATCTCTCTGGGACCATATATCATGGCTTAACCTGGTTATCACACACTTCCCAAACCACAGCTGGAGTGCAAGCCCTCAGGCTAGAGCAAATTCAAGTCAGTGCAACTAAGATTATCTCCTTACTTTCCACTCTTATATGTATTAACAGTTAAGCACGAGGCCAAGTTGTTCTCCATTAAAATAAATCAATGCATGGAATTCTTGAATTTACAAGAAGTATGGATATGGTGTGGAGGGGAAGTTTCTTCATGAAATAGGAGAAAACAATAAGACCAGAGTGGATTTCAGAGATCTTAGTACAAAATATGCCAGACAGATTTACCTCTATTGCTCTGAAATCATATGGTTTGTTATCAATGCTATATTTTATAAGCTAAATTCCTGTCCAAGACATATTTAGAAAAGCAATTAAATACACCAGAAAACTGACCATTTATAACTTACATGCTACTCATGGAAAAATTCCCTGTAACACTGTTACTTTTAGGTTAGCCCATAGTCATGGCACAATTCCAGAATACCACTAAAACTATAATTCAGGTACATGGTAGGAAGAGTGCAATCCACCAGTAGCAGAAATACAGAAATTAATATATTCAAATAACATAGAAATTTATTACGCAGCTAACTGACAGCTTTAAGGCCCAATATCTATTACAGCTGATTTTCTCTGCTGTCATTCTAATCAGAGTCTATGCATTTATTATAGTTAGCTTGATTTCTATTTATTGAATGCATGTGTGAGGCTATATATAGGCATCTTGATCTAGAGTGGAAACACCTGCATTTATTTAATGACTGCTATGTTACTTTTCTTCAGCAATGCCCAAGTAAACCCTTGGACCCAAAGGACTGAGTGAAAAATTAGAATTTGAGGTTTATTAATGACAAAACCCAACAAAAAGGTTGGTTCTTACAAGCCCTGTCATTGTTCTACTTTAAAGAGCACTCAATAAATTATTCCTTTAATGAAAATGTCCATATTTACATGGGAGAGATAAGAAAATCAGAAAAACAATTAGATGTTCTTGCTCTCTCTTTTGGCAGGTTGTGTAACGACGACCGCACAGGCATTTAGAGAGTTGCTTAACTGATATCTAAAAAGAGGCAAAAAACACACAATGCCCCACTGATCAGTACCCAGCAACATTAAAGCATAAAAAGGCAATTTTGGTGAAGAAAGTGGTGAAGAAAGAGATAAAGGCAAAAGAGGAGTGGGAAAAAAAAACACCTTTCTTACTAATCAAACTTAAATACATCAAATTCACCTTATGGTCAAATGATGGTGTACAACCTCTCCCCCAAAACAAAATAGACCAAAAACTCAAAAACTTATGTCACATTGATATACCAACAGCTCTTAATACATAAAGAAGACACAACCAAAATATATATTGTGAGAAGAAATATGAAAATAGTAAAAGTTGTATGGATAAAAACTTCAATGTATTAGCTGTGTATTAAAGTAATAAAATCATGGTTTATCCTTTCTGTAACAGTATTTTTCCTTTTCCCTATAAAATACCATCTTCAAAGATTAATGGAATTTTTCAGTTCAATTTTAATTTAAATTCTTCTGTAAAAAGAAAAAAACTTAATTTATTTCCGCAGAAAAAGAAAGCTAAGGCACTATAAAACAGGGCCTATGAAATGCACATAATCCACCCACTCTTTTCTGATTTATTCTAACTTTCTTTAATCCGTGAAGCTTTTGAGAAGATACCTCTGTATTTTTAAGATTCAGGAAGCAATTTGATTAAACTTCAGAACAGGAAAGCTACTACTATTACAGCTTTCAATTTATGTTTTATCCACCCCAGGTACATGCTAAGTAATTTCATTTTGTAAATACACTGCTGAGATTTAACACGCAACAACTCATAACCAGGAGTATCTGGGTAAGAAAGATTTATCTCAAGGCAAGCAGACAAGGTCTTAGGGTCAGTAGAGAAAAGGAGCATGTAGAGAGAAGATGAAATGTGAAATAGTGTAAATTAAAAAAAAAAAAAGCAAATGTCACATCACATATGCACAGGAATTTCTGTGCTAGGTCAACTTTCTCAAACACTCCAAAGAAGCTTTTAATTAAAAATTACTGGAATAATGATAAAAGTTATTAAGCTTAGTAGAAATCTCAGTTTATACTTTCCACAGTGTCAGAAAATGACTACAGCTTGCATAAAACCACAGGATAGTGTTTTTCAGTGAAGGAAGTCAGAGTTTCCCCAGGATTTCTCCATCTGTCCCCATGCAGCAGGACGTGTCTCCATACTCACCTCTCACCTGCAGTTCCTGCACACTATGATTTTAAAACTTCCACAGAAAGTCGTAGATAAATACATATTCTAAAAACATCTAATATTTAATCAGTGGTTGTTCATCTCACTCAGCTCTATACTTTACAATACATTACAGAACCCAATAATATAATTCTTTGCCCTGAAATCATGTATCCACTGCTGTTTTATACAGCCTGCACACCAGACAGCACCTAGAGCTCAGATCCAACTGTAAAAAGGATGCAATCTCTCAGTGTAAATTACTCAGTTACCAGTTCACAAAAATGAAATATGGCTGTGTCCTGGGATGGGTGTCTGAAGGGGGCCTTGAATGTTCAAAGGTTTTCCTGGGCATGCTAAGGACAGGAAGGGCAAATAAAACTAAACTTAAAACCACTACTACACCACTTTCAAACCTCTTCCAGTTAATGATGCCTTCTTTCTTTGGTGATTTTTAAAAATAATTAAAATTTAGTTCTTCATTGGATTGCAGTACTACTTTCAGTAAATTCTTTTAAAACGATTCCACTCAAGACAGAAGGAGGCATAAACCAGTGAAGAAAAGTGCAAAACCCGATTAGAAAACTCCCCCTAAAGCTCACCCTGCCCTCACAAACTCCAGTTTGCTGCTTTTACAACTCAGTGCCTGGAATTACCACAAGAAAGGAAGCAGGGGGAGAATTTCTCTGTGTAGGTGATATTCATTTAGCAACAGGTTAAAGAAAAACTTACTATAATTACAAAAACCACTTAGGTGACTCATGGAAAAAAATGGAACCTGAATTATTTTAAGTTTATTCTATTCAACTGATCAGATTTTAAAAGTTGATAATCCTTTATGAGTGGTGAGTACATATTTCTTATCCAGGCTATTTCCATTGACTGTAAGTGATTCATACCACATGCAGAACTGCATTCAGCTTAAGTGGGGTTTTTTATTACAATTTGAATTGCATTTCAGCCATGCTCATGGCCAAAAGCCACAGGATATTGTATTGCATCACCTACCATGCAAGCATAAAGTGGGAAAAATTCCCTGCCTTAGGTTGCTTTCATAACAAATCAGGCTTGTAAAAATTTGAAAATATAAATGATGACTGAACAAGTGAAATGATTTGCCCAAGGTACAAAAGGCCTTTTTAAAAGGTGTCCCACAGAAAACCACTGTAATGCTCTCCTTTTGCATGTGAAAGTATTTTTTTCTTACATAAAAACTTTTTTACATTAAAAAAATAATTGGGAAACAATGCTTCCAGTTCTGTACTGCCTCAGATGAACCACAGTATGCTTTGTAATAAAGATAGTAACTATGTGAAGAGTGGAAGAAAATGGCATGAAGCCCAGGGTCCTGTTCTCTTTCCCTAAATTTGAATTATCTGGTGCTGCTTGGTTCTTTTTAATGGCATCCTTAGTGTCCTTAAGTATTATTGCTGGGTGCTATAATATTATTTTGGCTTATTTCCTACTGTGAGCAGGAATGTTTCGATATCTACAGTTTTGTGCTACCTACATCTAATAAATGTTTACAAACAGTCTTTTTACAGGAAGAAATAATGAGAAACCTAGTCAATAAAATTGCCTAGAGTTATGACAAAGATTTGACTGAGAGTGGGTTTTTTCCAAAAATAACTATAGTTGGTAAAAGAAAGTGCTAATATAGCTGCTGGTTGGGTCCAAATCCAGTCTGTCACTGAAGTCTTTCCAATGATTTCTTCAGGGTTAGTTCATACCTGTTTTGTGGACCCACACTATATGAATATAATTTGTAGAAGTCTGAAGGAATTGCATACAGATTTACTGTGCCTTTAGTTACTATGATTTCAGAAGTTTTAGCTTCTGCAACAAGATGCAGTAAGTAGAATTGTCAAATAGGCACCAATGTTTTTTCTTATGCTAATAAGAAAAATGTGCTCTTTGAAAGTCTATTATTTCCACTAGCTGAAAGGTCATTCCACTCACCCAACAAATTTCAAATCAAATTTAGCACTGATAATTCTTTTATAACGTTCCCATATGCTCTACCATTTATTCCAAGGTAAACATAAAATGTGATAAATTACTCTTTAACCATCATCCTTGGAAATATTCTTTTCAAGAAAGAACATGCAGTGAGTGAACAGTGATAAGTGTCTATTTATCATTGTAAACATCTTGGGGATATTTATAGCTTACTATTAAAATTAAGTAATTCCATGTGGACCACAGGGATTTCCTTGACATCTTCATGTCTGTATCATCAATAACCATAAGTCATTACAGTCTGCTTTTATGGTAATAAATGTTATAAATAAGAGCAGGACAAGTGTAAATTCCTACCAAGTCTTACCATTTGTTTTGGAACCGTAGAACCAGTTCCATTCTTCCTTGCAATTTTCAGGTGACCTTCAGAATATCAATAATGTAATTGTCTTGTAACTTACTGTCAGCAATAGAAGGTGTGCACCACTGAATTCAAGTACTGGGATAAAACATGACACCCCTGTTAACTCTAATGACTATTAATGGTTGGTTGGAAGCATTTTCACTTAGAGGTTATTCTAAGTATCTGGACAGAAAATGCTACTTTCAACAGCATAATTATTTTTCTGAGAAATTATTTGCTTTTTAAAAGAGATGCCACCATTTCACAAAAAAATAACAATTTCCTAAAATATAATTACAAAGCCACTGCTATAATACCACTTGTGAATTCTCTCCTCTCTAGCCAGAGGCTCCAGTGAGACGTGATTTACATCCCATGGTTCACCTCAATGGATAGAGATTCCTGTGTTGCCCTGCACTAAAAAGAGAGTATATCCATGTGTGATTCCAACAAAGGAGCTCCGGAAGCCACAAAGCCATGGGAACAATACTGTGTCTAAGTTATAACCATTTTAGTTAGGTACAGTGACATTTTCTTATATTACTACTGAATTTTGAGTAAAAACACTTTATATCTTTGAAAAAAATCAGTGTAAATGGAGAAGTGGAGCGGAATAGTATACCCTGACCAATTAAAGACTGTAAGCAGGTCTGCCTTAGTTCAAGGTGATGTATAGGTATTAGAGAGCTAGAGATGTACATAATTAAAGCTCTTGTTACAAGAAAGTACACAGATTGTAGGAAAGACTTTTATCAACTATTCAGAAAAAGGACTCTCTTTTGCAGCCTCCACAGCAGCAAACCTTCCACCAGAACAGCCATGACAGAATTAACTTTATTCTATGCCCTGATACTAAGAGAATATATCAATACAATTCCTCATTTAATTAAATAAATACAAATTTTTTAGCAAAAAAATACTGTTTCTCTTCTACAGCTGTATATATAAGTGAGCAGGATCAGCACTATAGCCTTTGGTCCCCAAAATCTCTTTCTCCATACTGCATAAATTTGCTTCACTCTCCAAAGGACTCAGTCTCTGTCCCTGTTTCCTCCAAACAGACTTAACTGCTTCTTCCCCCATTGTGACCAAGAGAAGCAAATGTTTTTACTTCTCAATCCTTTTTATTGGCAAAAGAAACTAATCTTCTTTCCAGTTAAGGAGCTGAAGCATATGAATCTCTTCTCCTGTTTTTCCCAGCAAATACAAATTGTAAAGCACAGAACCAAAATCTACTTATATTTTGCATAAGAGTTTTGCCTGCAACCCATGAAAACTGGCTGCAAAGTCAAAGAGGATTTTGCAGGCTTGGAACTGGAGAAACAAATTATTTTTTGTCAAACATTTCGTGCATGTGTGTTTCCTTATTTATTCCTCTCTTGCATTAGTCTTGCAAATGATACCTAATGGGCTATAAAAAGACTTTTTTTTTTTAACAAGTGGAGATTAATTTGCTTAGAGATTAGAACGCAGTGGCAGATATCTAAAACTTACAAGGGAATTACAAGATACAGACATCAATAAAAAATTATTTAATGAAAGGATAGGTCAAAACAAGGACTGACTGAATGAGTCAGTGAGTGAAAGAGCTGTATCTACACCAAAATTACCCCCAGAGTGGTGGGCATCCAGGTCACTGCTCTGATCACCACTGTACTAACACAGCAGTTCATACCTCACCTGTCACCCTTTCCCCTGAACAGTCACACACAGTGCCCTGCTCTGTCAAGTGTTTCAGTGCATCTGGACATTGGGTTGTTACTGGAAAAGCAGCTGCAGGAGCAGAGCTCAGGGTACCTCTGTCATCAAGGCCTTCTCTCTCTAGAACACCTATTTACTGAAGAAAGGTACATTATATAAACTAGCAGAATAGCTTACAGCAGTATATTCTTTAAGTAACTAGAAACCAAGATAATAAAAATCTCTCTCTTAATAGATCCATATATACTTTTTATTTTTTTGCTTAGTTTTTAAACCTGTAAAACACATTATTATTATAGAAAGTGAATGCTACCTATGACACTAATAATGTCCATTTTCATTTTTTTAACTTTTAAACGTAACACAAGATATCTCATCTATTGACCAGTGCATTTTGAAGGAGGAGAAGTGGTGAAGTAGAATATTAAAAACAAATACTGCTAACCTTCTGGTATTTGTTACTATTTCAATTCATTTGTCCAAGAAGTCTTTTAGTGTTCATAAATTCCAAAAGACCTTTCTAGACATTTCTTTCTGGGTAGTTGTCTTTCAACAGACACTTTGCAAAGTGCAGAACAGACACTTCTGTCTCCTTTTCTACAATATGATAAGCAAATATTCTCCAATTAAAGACAGAATGCTGATCTGGATATTTTGCTGCATTTAAAAAACAGAAGCAGCGAAGACATAATAAATAAAAATCTCATTATAGTATAAACCTTCTTTGAGTGATTTCTACTTGTTTGAAAAATAGCTAATTGACTCTATCACTGTAACAGCTGTTTTAAACTAATGATTTGCTGAATGCAGATGAGTCATTTAGCAACTGGGAAAAAAATAAACCTGGAAAGGCAGCATTGCTGGACTCCAGTGCAGCAACTGCAGGTGGAATTTCTTGACACGTATCTAACAGTAAGAGTAGGTGTACTTACGAAACCCCTGTTAAAATAAGCAAAGACACCATGCAAAACAACAGCCCAGTTTAAGAATGAATAAATAATTTAGGGGTAAGTGAGCAGTTCACAAGAAAAATACCTTCACCACAAGTAATTAAGTTCTTGTACAACACTGGTTATTGCTTCTGACAAACATCTCCAGTGCCATTTGCTTTGAGTACATATGGTAGCATAAACAGTGTTAAGCAGATAGTTGAACTACTTTGTATTACTGAAATCCCATTCTTGGTCATGTATTTATTTTCTTTTAAATATATTACTGACAAAAAATGAAGGAAAGCACTGATCTATCGTGGGTAAAAGTGTATCTCAGCCATACTCACTGAAGCCTGCTAGGGTAAATAGGTGTAATTTTATTGAGATAAATGGAGCTAAACCAATTTTAAGCTTCACTGAAGCTTATGGAGCTGAGGAAAGAATGTATCCCTTGTTTTGTAAAAGGATAGAAAAATTTAGTAAATAGGCATGATGTTAAATTCAACTGCATCGGGATCTCAAAGATGCAGTAGAATCATTTATTTCCCAAGTATTCTGTGAAGAGCTGGCAATGTAAGACTAAGTACAGTTATTTCTACTTACAAATGCTGCTTGATTGTTCCCTTTAGTAGATTTTGGTTTAGAAGAGTTAGGCTGCAGATTTAAATTTTTTGCAGGAATTCTTTGGTATTTCTGAAAAAAAAACTACCAATACTGCCAGTTGAAAAATCATCCTTGTGGAAGATCAAGAGATTCCTAAAGTAACTGATTGAATTCCAAAGAAAATTAATTGCCTCGTTGCCTTGTGTTCTTACAGAAGGAATCATCAGCTCAATGCTTGTTTTCGTGACTCCTGTAAAACATCCTTCTCTCAGTCAGAGCAAAGCATGTGTGTTAAACACACAGATATTTCAAATTATTCACCAAACAAATAATGAAACTCACAGGTAACATCAGAGTTCTCATTTCTCTGCTAGAGTAGTAGATCAGTAAAAATCTTGTTTCCAGTGGAATGGTTATGAAAATAAAACAGATGTGATACATAAAAATGGAATTGGCTTCTTTTACTCTGAATAGTGAAAATTGCTTTGTATCTTCAGAAGCCTTTCATCAAAATAGACTCTCCAGTAGTTTATTCTGGGTTTGTTTCTTCCCTCTCATTGTCTTTTACTGTTCTGCTTACTGCAATCACAATTCTAAATTCAAAGAAAAATAAAAAAGACATTGGAAAACAATAATCCAATCATGAATAGAAAATGACATGGGGTATGCCACATGCACAGTGATGCTGAAGAAGTCAGCCCTCTACTACTGTTATTACTTGGAAGGGTGGTGACAGGATACAAAGCTACTCCATTCCTCCTTCCTGGAGCCACTGTCTGTGCATTAGGTGCTGCAGCTGAGATATGGAGGAAATAAGAAAAAGGAAAATGGAATAGACATGTTGTCCCGAAGAACACACAATATAGAAAGCCAGAAAAGGTTTTGCACAGGCAAAAACTCAGCTGTGACTGGAAAGTGTAGTCTGAGCAGGCAATGCAAGGGACATGTTACTATTGGCCAGACCCATATTCAAACGCTGCCAGTGGAGTTGTCCATGAGAATACTGGAAGCATGTAATGGCACTTCCCAGTAATTTCAAACTCAGGGACTTTCACATCCTCATCCAGACACAAAACACTTTTCCAGAAGCTACTTGTGGCAGAATTATATCTGGAGCTGTATCTCTAGAATAGACTCAAATTTTTGGCTGTGACAGATTGTCTATTAAAAATTCAAAATCTGGATGTAAGAACAAGAGCTGCAACTAATTTTGACTGCTATCAGCATACCTGAACTGTGCTCCTATCATTAATCAGGTTTTAAAAAACAAAGTAGCATTTACTGATACATAAGCTGGTCTGGATTTCTCTGCCTTACTCTTACTTTCTCCACAAGCACACAGATTTTAAAAAGTCTTGAAGGACCAGCCCTTTTTGTCTACTTTGCAAATACTAACATATCTAAGCAGTCACACTGAAATCAGTATGACTGCACATATGCAAGCTGAAGACTTTTTTTTGCCAAGTGTTGCATTTTCTGATGTCCTGTTCAGACGGGAAGAGGAAGTTTCAGGCACTCATCCTTTCTCAGTTCCTTTTAAGACTGGAAGTATTAAAGGAGAGTTTATGAACATTTCCAACAGCTCCCTAGAGAGCACATGGTAAAGATTAGTGGTATCTTCTTTTCCACTCAATTATAGAATTTAGCTAGGAGAGATTTTGAAGGAGCTGTTAAAGCACTTAATAGCAAAGTTTTAGGGGGCAATTCTGGGAATTATAGATATAGCTCTAAGTCTGTGCTACTCCTACTTCATTTTAATTTAGAAATAGATAGTTAATAGAATAGTAAATTCCTTAACAAAAGAAATAAAATGGCTTTTTTAAATAGAGTTTTCTCCACTTAAAATTCTTACACACATAACAAAAGCCCCTTTAAGAAAAATGCTGGTTTAGGATAATATACTTATTTAACTCAAGCTCTTAAAAGGACAGATAATTCCCCTCTCCTTATAAACACAAAATTTAAAGGGCAATGTTGTAGTTATTCAAACTGTTTCAACTGAAGCATGTTATGCTGATAACAAACAGTGTAATAATTCCTTTTAACAAATTTGTAATTCTAATCAGCATTGGCTTTCTGTCAAGTACAGTAATTAAGGAAGTTGTCGATGTCCATCCGATTATTCTTCCTGATAATGGCATTATTCAAACATCAATCAAACATGAATGTTCTATTTTTGCTTGGAGAATAGTACATTAATATGGAGAACATACTTTTCAAAACCTCATAGCACTTAAAAAATGGATCTCAACAACCGAAATTATCTACATAAAAGTCTGCACACAGATGTTCTTGATTAACTGTTTAGAGAGATACATATGGCCATCTTTAGGTAACTAAAGGTTTTTAATTAGTCCTTAAGGTACTGAAGACCTAGAAATGGCACAGAAATCCTTGAAGCAAATCCTCCAAGAATTCTAATACTACAGATGATTTCAAGGGAGACCACATATCACACCAAGATGCCTGGCAAAGAACATGAGTGAAGGACAAAGCACACAAAGATCTTTGGGATTATGCTGTAACTCTTGTTGATATTTAAGGCTAACTGAAAGCAGAAGAAAGACATCACC
Organism: Neopelma chrysocephalum; assembly: GCF_003984885.1. Classification (NCBI taxonomy): domain Eukaryota; kingdom Metazoa; phylum Chordata; class Aves; order Passeriformes; family Pipridae; genus Neopelma; species Neopelma chrysocephalum. Next base: position 5,339,092 of record NW_020897761.1, on the reverse strand, counting down.
ATATTCCATTATACACCACATATGAAGTACCCTGAAAAAGCATATTGTGAGGTGCCTTCAGCTTCCCTCTTTCAGGGGGACTCATACAGCTCTTTCCTACTCGACTGAAGCAGGACCTTCCCTGGGGCAGAAGGTGGAATGTACAAAACCTGATGCTTTTCTTTCCTGCTCTGGCATCTGATCATGTGCTGAGAACCATATCTGTCACTGAAACACTATGCAAAGCAGATTAATGAAGTCTATCATATCTGTGTTATAAATTCAGACTGTACATATGTGCAAACATACATTTTCAGTTGGGTAAATATGACTCCTAACAGCAAAGACAGAAAACAAGAAGAGTGACATGAAAATTCTGGCTTCCTTTGCTCAGGAACTGAGCTAACCTGAAACTGTGTTGTGGAAATGCAGCTTGAAAAATGTCATGCATATTTGGGGCTTGGATCCTTTGCTAATATCATTTTCAAGTACATTTGGCTCTGGATAAATGGGATACACAGAGCTCTAATTTAGTTTTTATGTGTGTACTGAATACACTACTTTAGTTAGCACCCACATTATTTTCAGCTAATTCAATACCTTACAAACCATCTTTCTTCTTTTAATATATTCTGAAGTAGCTTTAAGTATCTTAAAATACAAATCAAACCTCTCCAGAGTGCAATAAAAGCACAATAAAGCAGGTTTAACACATAATCAAATATGATAACCATATATTTAAAGGTGGAAAAGAAACTCCTGTAACACTTGGAAAACTCAGCCAGCATTCAACACTTCAGAACAAAACAGATCCTCAGTCCAAATTCATTCAACCTGTCCACATTACACTTCCAAATTTCCATTTCTCTTTTTGTAAAATACAGAAAAAGAAAAAGGAATGAGACAGAAACTTTAGAAGAGCAAGAAATTACTTATTCTTCTCAGCCTACTACAACCATGTATACTCGTGAATTTATTCATCAGCATTTAGAAATATGGACAAATATTCAGTAGGTGGGCTTGCTTGTCTAGAAAAATCTAGTTCTTAAAACAGGTGAAAGGGAAAGACAGGTCTGTAAACCACTCAAAAATTAATGAACGGTAGATTTAGATTTTTATCACACGCTTCTCATAAAAAATTACTTCCAAAAAATGAAAACACATTTTATCCAGAAAAATAGCTTAAAATTTATGTCCACTTGGTTAGGATGTTAAAATACCATACTGTACCTGTAGAAAATACTATTAATAAACAGATTCAGATAGTTTCACTTAGAGAGCATGTTCTAATTACAGATGTAAGGTGAGAAATTCTGCTGTTGAGTGAATACACTACACTCTTTGATATTTTTTGGTGGCTTTTCTGCATAACAACATAAAAGCATTCTCCTTTGGATTTCTACAAATATTCACAGACAACTATGACATGCCCATAAAGTGAGGACATTTTAAAGAAAATAATTACTTTCAGCATGGAAACGACAGGAAGTATGGGAAATGACAGAATTTAAAGAATAAAAAGATAATTTCAATTTCTAAATTTAGCTACAAGAGCTGAAAGTCAGACACTATGCACTACTTAAACTCCTAATGCATGTCCATAAAGAGCAGCAGAACTCCAAGGGAGGAACCACCTGCAAACACAGGTACTTAAGGGAGACAGCTGAGGATTACAGGGGAGTTTAATACTTAAACTGCTTTTAGGCCCCTATCCAGACATACCTGAGCACACACTGCCCTCTTACAAAGTGTTACATTTAACTAACCTGAACAGTAAAACATGACACCACCACTAAAACCTTCCAACCCTTTAACATGAAGTGCAATAACTGTTCTAAAATAGAAAAATACTTGCGGAGGTTTCAGAAATCTTTGCCAGGAATAGGTTCCCCAAGACAGATTTCCCTCTCCCTCCCCAGCTGTTTCCATAAGGAATTCTGACTCTCACTCCATCCAAAAGAATTAAGAAAAACATTTTTTAATTAAGCGTTACAACCTTTATAGCAAAACTTATTGGGGAAAAAAGTTTTTGAAAGAGCTGTGGAAATATTACAACTATTTTAAAAAATTGGACCTACTGCAACTTACCTGCTGCAACACTGCTGAGGAAGCACATCTAATTCTCTTCATCTGTCCCACTTAGATGTAACTTCAGGAGTGGCTGTCTGCAGGAACTTGAGAATCATTCAAAGGCCATGACTTGACTCCAGCACTGGTGATTGCTTGGAAAAGCACTGCTTTGGAAAGCAGTAGGTTCACAGAAAACCTTTTAAGACAACATAAAATGCAATTAAAAAAAAATATTTAGGCATAGAAAAGATACTTTTAGTATGACTGTTTTACTGTTGCATACATACATTCCTACCTTTACCACATAAAGCCTATGATCAGAAGACCTGCTTTTGATGAGGTCAAAGTATTTTTGCTCACAATTGGAAAAACTATTCCTCCAAACCTCAATTCTTCCTCCACGTGACCATAATTTCTAACCTTCCCTCTTGTCAATACACTACTAGAAATCTCTAAACAAAACTGATAAATGTGATTTATTCTCTTTCTCCGGTTCTCTCAGGTTGATATTCACCCACAGGTAGTTTAGAAGCTTATTTAAGGAAGATAAGCCTTTAAGGGTTAAGCATGCTGTCATGGTTTTAGAGCCCAAAATCCAATTCCTGATTCTTAGCCCCTTCCTTGTGGCTCTACAACATGGCTACTACTTCTTCTAACAACAAGTACAACTTCTTTTCCAGTCTAGAGATATGTTTATATTTTGCAGGAGCGCAGATTGGTCAAACCCCAAGGGTCACCACCCCCTGGGGGTTACCACTTTTCTTAGCTTCAGGGGGAAAACCTGGTTCAAACCACTACAACACTCCACCCCCCCGCACCTGCGAAATCTAAACATATCACAACAATTAAAAAAAAACTCCAATCAACATGTAATCTTCTATAAATCAAAATATAATCAAAATCTCTCTACTATACATTAGCACAATTTTACTATGAACTTAACTCTATATCAAGCACTTACATTACAGCTAAAGCTCTACTTTATCAACAATGGCACAGTCTGTGTTTTGTCTGGAAACAAACACTCCAACTTCTCGTACACTTGGGAAGTAGGGGAATGACTTAGCATGTCTGGAGGAAATGTTGTAACAAAAATTCCAACCATTTTTTTGAGCAACACTTGGTTCCACAATCCCCAGCCACACTCTGGGCAACAGGTCAGAACTTTTCCCAATACTAGAGCAAAGGATTACTTTGCATTCATCACTGAGCAACACCAGCAAATTATCACATGTATCAAAGTGTTCCTGCCACAACTTGGGGGATGAAGGCAGGGACCCAAAGTTCACTGCTACTACCAAATACCCCAATAAACTAATTATGGACTCCAATTTAGAAACACAGCAGTGACTCCTCCATTTTTTAGGTACAGTATATTCTGAGAAACATCACAGTATAACAATTACCATTTCATCTGGACAGATTTCCAATGACAATGGAATCCCAGAAATGGCATTTCTGTTTTTGGGAAAGGTCATTGTCAGTATTGTAGTGGAGATAAAGTAAAATGAGGGGAAAAGCTGACCTTTTGGAGTGTGGCCACAACTGTTCTGAGCTCACCCATGGAACAAGGGAAGGAAACGTGGAACATGCCCTTGAGTGCTCTTATGACTTCGGACACTAAATACATTGTCAGTAGCTGCTTAGTGGCAAAAGCTGCCATTGGAGGGAAGAGGCTTTAGATTACTTTCAGCTAAATAGGCATAATCAAGACATGCCTTTCTGCTAACTCCAGGATGATATGTGAAGAGACATAGCTTACAATTTTGTTTTAAGGTTGTGTTTTAAGATTACAGTGTTCAACTCTTTCAAAACACAGACCGAATATATAGAAATAAAACCAAAGTTCAGTTTTCAAAAATACATGAATAAATGAGTCAATAAACAAAGAATTCATCCACATCCAGCATATGGATTTCAGTTGCCTGGACTGAAATGGCAAGGCAATAAAAAAATGCTGTTCTGTCATGTATTACTGAAGCCGATTGATTTAATATCAGAAAATCTTCCTTTGAAATCACATTAATAAAGGATTACTGTTGCATCAATTTTGCATAATTATTTATGAGTTTATAAACTACAATAATAAAATTCTTAATCAGATAAGGCATTTCCATTGTTTGACGGAAAATACTACTGTAAAAACAATATTCTAATTGTTAAATCAGCAACCCACCCCTGAAACCAAAGCCATCATCAGTGTGTCAACTCGTCAATAGCCATAATGCTGTTGGGAATAAAATGTCTCCAGCACTACTAATATCACCATTTCAAGAGCTCATTTAGAGGAAAAAAGCCTTATTATTTTATCATTGCTTGAGTAAGCTCTTCACATCTGACAATTTATTACTTTAATTACAACAAGTGTTTCATGTTATTTCAGGACCATTGAAAAAATATTTCTCTACAAAGGTGCAGAGATGCTTTCATATTTATGGGTATATCAGAAACAATTTAAGAATTGTTGATGATGTAAGTTTGAAAACCACAGAATAACCAGAGTCATTTTTCAATTTCTCACAATTTAACTGCTGTCACTGGCCTGATTTCAGAAAATCCCCAGAAAAAGGAGTCCAATTTAAAAGGTTGCCATCTTGAAAGTAAAAGAAGGTAATTATTCAACAGAATAGAAGTACTCCCAGAGCCTCCCGTTCAGATACCAATTAAGCATGCTGTCTCCATATTTTCAGGCAAAAATACATCAGCAAAAGCAATACTTTTGAAAGCATGATTGACATAATGAAAAAGAAGTGGGAATAGACCCTGCAGTTACTGAAACAAAACCCAAATCACTACCCACACTAAATGTACTATTAAAAACATAAGAGGGGGGAAAAGCAAGAGAACTAGTGGTGTCAAGCAAAAAAGAAATCCCCAAACACAATCACTACTCTGTTTCAAAGGTCTAGACATTGTTGTATCACTGATTATACATATTCCCATTAACCCACAAATTATTTTTGGCTAGATAAGACTGGCTGACACAATTTCAACAGCAGTAACAGTTCGGATTCACTGAAGTATTTGTTAAAAGTCACTAAAAATAAGACCAATGTAAGTAAAATACCAATAAATTTTTTTTAAGGGGGGAAAGAAAAATAAGTCTGAAACCTTGGAAATTACCTGAGAAATGCAATAAGCTTGTACCTTATTTCTCTCTGGGAGTAGAATTTATAAATAAGGAGCACAATCAGTTCCATGCAATTAAGCTGTAGATGATACAGCCATATATCCAAGCAGTATGGGGTTTTTTTCCTTTAACTCTTAGGAAGGATATGAAGAACTTCTAACCAAGTGCCTATAATTTCCAAGCCATATCATATACTATTAAAAACATCTAATGGAGTGAGTTTAAAAAAGAAAAATAAATACCACTCTGGAAATACAGGGTGACATATACTAAGGAAGTAATTAAACCTCAACATCATTTACCAAATCCTGAATCACTTCCTCCATTGTTGGCTTCCTTATGGAATAACTCAATCTAGCAGTTCATCACAGTGTTTCACAGACTGGCATCTTCCCACACCGAGAACACTGTTTGAAATTGTTTTACTAGCAAAAGTTGGCAAGAGATTTTACGTTCATTTGCATGTGTCTGGGACTTTTTGCATGACTGATGACACACTGACGAGTTTTATTTTTGAAAAGAAGTTACTCTCTGCAACACTGTGCAAAATATCATTGCCAGCAACTTCTGCTCATGCTTGAACAACAGGGAACACTGATCCCCTGGGGTCACCAAAGATGAGCCTGGGGTCAAAGGAAAGCAGATGAAAACAATTCACTGGATATTCCACTAAGTTTCTTACCACTTTGCAGATGAAGTATTCTGCCACAACAGAGCCAAACAGCTGAAAAACTAGTAGTTTGTAAAATAATATGCAACCAGATTTCTTTTTCCAAAGAAAAGCTGAATTTCATAAAAGATTTTGAAGCATAACATTCTGCAAAATCAGCTCAACCAACTGTTCATGGACTGCTTCTTCAAATGATTATAATGAAGTCCAGTAGTTTACATGGTCTCTCTCTAGTAAACTCTATTACATTCCAGCATTTGACATAAATAGATAAAAGCTGATATGCAGTTGATGAACTCTTTTTTTCCTGAGGGCCTTAAGTTTCCAAAATCCATTAAGACTTTTGAAAACCCAAGATCTGTCCCAGCTTAATTATCTAAGGGAATGAGTCATTTGACAAAACATCTCTCTGATTCATAAGCTACTTGCATAATTTAAAAACTGCTACTGCTTATCCAGCCTACATCACTACTGGTGAAAGAACATGTGTAATAGTTGTGTTGGCGTACCCTCGAGTAATGCAAGAGAAGATTATTTTCTCATGTCTTTGTATCATAATTTATAAATATATGTGTGTATATATATGGAGAGAGGGATCAAAACCATCTTACCATATAGTGCTTTTAGCATAAGGTCTACTATCAGAACCTTATCAGTTCACAAATGAAGAAAAAAACCAAAACACTTGGTAATTTTAGAATATGGGCATGCATATAATCAGCCTTTTCCTTCTTGAACACCCTCAAAGAAATAATAATCAAGAGATGCTTATTTTAATGAACTGTAACATCTCAAAAATTCATCTCTTTTATTTTCAAATTTTGAAAAAAAACCCCAAGCCTACACGGTCTAAAATTAACATGAATATAGTTACAACATATACAGAATTTTATATATTTATAGTGAGTTTTAGATTTCCATCCCATTTTCACACACACAGTAGTTTGGGCTGGGATAGCTGTTTCCTTCACAGTAGCAGGGATGGGGATATGTCTTGGATTTGTGACCAAGACAGCCAAACCCAGGGATGTTTCAGCTGTGGCTGAGCAGGGCTCTCCCAGAGCCAAGGCCTTTTCTGGCGCTCCCACTGCCCCACCAGCAAGGAGGTTGGGGGGGCATGAGGGGCTGGGAGGGGACACAGCTGGGACAGATGAACCCAGGTAACCAGAGGGATATTCCATACCATTTCCCCAGCAACAAAAGCTGGGGGAAGAACAAGGAAGGGAAGTGGATGCCTGGAGTTAAGGCATTTGTCTTCCCAAGTAACCATCACCCGTGGCAAAGCCCTACTTTCCTGGAAAAGGTTAAGCACATGATTGCTGGTGGGAAGTAGTGACTGAATTATTCTGTTCTATATTGGCATGCTGGGTATCTCTGATATATTTTACAGATGTAAAAACTCCCAAATAGTTCCATTTCCTTGTGTTAAGCCTGTACTAAACAGATCATTGCCTTCTACTACTTATTCCTCATGAAAATTAGTGAAAATAAGATTCTCAATGATTACTCATTATCCAGACTCATATGACAAGGCAATCTTAGATGGTATTGACTGGCTTACAATAAAAATGGCCAAAAATAATAAATAAATAAATAAATAAATAAATAAATAAATAAATTTGAGTAGAATTCTTTAAAAAAGGACCTTCTGAAATAATGAGGGAAATTAGTGACTAAACACCCAGAATTTTACCATGTAATACCATATAAATTTCTTTGCTTTAAACTAGATTACTAACTAAATTGTAAATGTTTACTCTACTTTTACCACAAACTATTTTTGCCTTCAATTTGAGCTTACTGGGGTAATGAGTGCTGAGAACAGTATTTAGACTTTCCAAGTTCTGGCAGCTAAAACAGCAGCTCAGCCTTCTCTGGCTCTCTATGGCCATAGTGAAACAGCAACTCCTCAAAGGCAAGTTGGCTTAACCTCACATCCTCCAGAGGGTAATTCAGAGCCATCATCTATCCCTTCATCTGAAGTGGCCTGTGAGACTACAATCTCTTAGATACCAGTTAGATGTTTAAATATAGATACATGAACTGTTTTCTTGCATCCCCAAAAGTGCTTAAATTACCTCCTATGAGAGAACATGGGCAAGAAATGAGGAGGACTTCATCTCTACTACCTGCTTTAAATTACTGCTCCCAAGAACAAGATAAAATGGAACTGCAAGTGTCTAGTTAAAGGAAACAGCAGGAAATCATTTTGGGTTAGCACAGTTCAGAGAGTAGCTTGTGCTTAGAATTATGATTTTCTTCCTATAGGTAAATCCTTTCTTGTGTGCTTTGTACTTATTCATCAAAGCCAATCAAAGCATCATAATTTTTTTTACAGATAACAAACATTTAACCATTTAATAACCCTAATATTCCCCATCACTATAAAGGAAAAGAATGTTTGTAATACAGATATGAGTATATTCCACTTGTTTACAACCTTCTCCTTTGTTACACAACTTCTCTTTTGTTTGCTTTACTCCCTCCTTTTGTCCATTGCCAGTACAATAAAAAGTTGAAGTGAATCATGGACATGGAAAGCAGTCAATGGCTTCTAAAATTTCCCAGGAACTGCCTAACTTTACAAGACTCAGCACATTTTCATTTCAAGAACGACGAAACCCAGGTAAAAATACATCTTTCTAAGCAAAGCATAGCATCCTTTATTCCAAGTTACACTTCCAATGATGCAGCTTACAGAGCAGTCACCTCTCATTTATGCCTCACATGATTTTACTCCGGTAACCTAGAAATTTCCAATAGATGTCTGTACTTTAGACAACTTTCTCTTCTGATTACCTTTCTCATCTGTTTTATACCAACCAGCCCTAGAGAACAGTGAGACTTCTGCTGCTTAAGTGTGCTGGTAAAACTGAGTAACTCTGAGCTGTGCATTGCAGTTGTCCATTAGAGCCCGGGGGGACATCGTTACACCAAACACAACTAAAGTTGTATTTGTTTACACAATAGACAAAATTATTCAAAGTCAGGTGAGGGATTTGTGGTGAAATCTGTTGTCAACTCTCAGCAGTTTCCTTGGCTTCTGAACTTTCACCAGCCCACGTTATAAAGGAAAAACTGAATGCTGAGCTGTTGGGTGAGCAATTCCAGCTCAGCCACAATACTCCTGTCCCTGCTGAACAAACAGATGTACAGATACAGGAAGGTGTTTTAGTTTGGTCTACAAGTCTATTTGGCCTTCACAATGGATTTCACAGAAGCAGAACAGTCTTTTAGAAACAGATCAGAGCCTTATATCTCAAAGTGCATTTGAAGGTATTCCCCATTTAAAAGGTCAGCAAGTTTTAGCTGAAAATGACTGAACTCCTCAGGTAGGGATTAAAGTAATGGTTAGTAGATGGAGAACTGTCATCTTACAGCTACCATACATCAGACACAGCCACCACAGCCCCAAGAAGGACTTTTGCCTAAGGCGGTGCATAAATTCACAGCCTGTGCTTTCAACACAAAATTAATTTTGGAATAATGGGCCTTGAAGGACCAGATAAATGAAATGGGAAGATATCTAGGGCTGGGGAATGCCTCCCCATTTCATATTTTTATTTTGTGTAGAAGAAGATGTAATCACAGTCAAAGAATGAATAACATGGAAAGAATTATCTTCTGTTCCTAAAATCCAGTTTAGGTAGGCTAAACTTGTAGGTGCCAACAGCATGCAATATCATACTTCTAACAGAACTTTTAAAATTAAAGTTTTTATCCAAATTGTGACACTCTGAAAAATGAGAAAGCATTTTAAAATAATTGTTCTTGCAAATAACACCAGGGAATTTTAAAAAAATTTCCTCTCACTATGTTCCCTTCAAACACACAGTATTGCTCCAGCATTTAGGAAGCAACAAAAAGACTAAAAATTCATCCATTTATTGTGCTCTGCAGGGTGGTTTTACCCATGGCAGGCAGCATTTCATAGTCATCATCTGAAGTTTGACATTTGATGGTGGTTGTTGGATTTGGGTGTGTTTTGTTCGTTTTGGATTTTATGGTGGTTTTTTGGTTTGGTTTGGTTTAAATACTGCCAGTTACTTTAGACCACAAGTAATGGATATGAGTCTCAAACAGCTTTAGGAAATACAGAATGTTTTGTGTGAATTGCAAGTTTTTTGTTTTATTCACCTGCCATTCAAACAGGCATAGCCAGTGTTTCAGAAATAACTACAGTTGAAATTACTGTTTTGCTCAGTGGAGGGGACAGACCCCCTCATTTTCCTTAACATCATAGGGATCAGGTGCTTCATAGGAAAAAGCATTAACAAAACTCCAGTTACTTTTACAGTTAGTCCAGATATCACATAGAAAAACCTGAAACATGACTTCATTCTGATCCTTCTTAAGAAGCAAAGCAAGGCTGCCCTTGTCCTTGGCTTCCAGATGTCTTGGTACTTCGGGGCTCCCTGCTCAACACATCCACAGCCTTTGCTGTTCTGTTCTCCTGTCAACTCTCTGTTGCTAAACTTCTCTTTCCTCTGAAGTGTTTCTAGTGCTACTTGAAGATAAATAAGTTGTAAATGAGGTGTAGTCTAACCTTTAGAATAAAAGGGAAATTCTTGCATAATTATGATAAGCAAATTAATTGTCTAAAAAGCCAGCTTTTGTCAACAGGTCAGAAACAGCTCCACTCTCTTCTGCACAAACCTTCTGATCTGTGTTGTACCAAGTTAATGACCAAATTCTCCCAGGTTTCATTTCAGAGTAGCTATTTCCTTACACTTGAGAAATATAGTAGTTTTAAATCTTAAGGTACACAGACTTTTATCAATTAAGCCATTAAAAATTAAGGAAGTTATAAGCAAAGTGCATTCTGATCACACATAAAATTTTAAGTTGTAAGATTTCTTTCAATGTTTGTGTCCTTTAATATAATGTAAAACAATCAAATATTGATCATTTGAAATATTAACAACTAACTCCATTTAATGAACTACAGCTACAGAAGCATTTCTAGAAAACATTGTTGCTTAATTACCATCGAAAACATGATCATCATTACTTAATTATTATTGTGCAAAGATGTTGCAGCAGATTAAAAATAAAATTATCGTTCCTGATTTAAGCAAAGAAGTTTGCTCTTTCTTCATCACTGCTATAAGGATAAAGTGAGAAAATCTGGTATGACATCAGGGATTCAAACTTCCAGCTAACACAGATGCTTTTCATTATTCCCAAACTGCAGGGAGATGAAGATGGATATACAGATAGAACCTCTAAGCAGTACAAAAGTCTATGTCCTATAATAGCCCATCAAACAAGTTTTTTCCCCTATGAATGCCCAATAGTTACGAGCAAGAGGCTGTCTTCCAAAATAATGTCATATGTGATGTTAATCTCAAAATAAGTTTTTGGTATTGAAAGACAGACTTGACAACCCCATGAATTTTTAGACTGTTATGAAATGATTTGTTATGTAGAACTGGGACACAAAATGTCTTCCTTTAAAATAAATTTCTGCAGATTAATTTCTGCACGTGCAAATGCATTTAAGTGATAAATATTGCCCCTTGCTAATCTCCAGTGCTGGGTTAGTTAAGGACATTAACACAGGAGAAGAAGCTAGAAACAAAAAGTTTCAATAATCACTGTTTGAGTTCACACCTCCCTGAAGGTAAGGGTGTCACAACTGTATTTTCTGTATGTTTACATCACTGCTATTAAATGGCAGGGTCAATAAACAATTTAGTGACACTTTGTGTCTTTCTCTGTCCGAAAAACAACTATTAGATTTGCACCTGGAAATAGCTTCACTATATTAACTAAAACTGTGTTTTAATGCAATCGGAAGCGAGAGCCCAACCACTCTGGCGCAAATAAACGAAAAGTTAAGGAAGGATCTATAGCATAAAGAGAAACAAACTAATGTTCTTCAAATGCTGACTAATTATTTAAGCATAAAACATTTTGAACAACAAGTTTCAAAACCTATCAACATAATTACTGCAACTAAGTGCTCACTGAAAAGAATAAGAAACAAAATAGGCATCTTCAGAGTTTCTCTAATTGTAAAGGATATAAAGAATATTTTATTATGTGTCTAAACTTTCTACTCTGCTGCCTTCTTAACCAGTCCTGTTTCAGTACTATGTCTACAAATAAAAAGCGGTTTAGCTTGTCTGGGAAAGATTACTAATACTAAAAAAATAGGGCATTTTTGTACTGTTAGGATCTAATACCATTTCAATTTAAAATTAATAACAATCTGATGGTCATAAATTGGAAAAGGTTTTCATAAGACCAGATTTTCTCCATAGTGATTAATTTCCCCATTTTTACTTGCAAGCTGAATCAAGCACGTCAGAAGTTGCCCTTGATTCTGATAGTGTTTATGATTCTGCTTTATGTGCCTGCAACTCATTTTGCTTAGCTAAAGCAATTGAACTGGAGCTTTTAACTTTTCTATCTCCAAATAACATAAAGGTTTGTTAAAATGTAAAATCGTGTGAGATATTAAGTCTTGCATATAAGTAATAAAACAGTTGAAACTTCAAGCTTACATATTTAATTGATATAAACTTCAAAATTTTAAGTACCATTACTCACTCCTTGCTTTAGTCATCAAGACAACTAAACTGCATTTTTGTCCTTCATGCAAAATCAATTCACATAGTATATATGTGAAATATTTCAAATCCCATTATTCATGTACAAAACAATTCCATGAAGGAAATCACTCTGGGCAATACATTTATTAAATTGTATAAATTAGGCTGGTAATATTAATAAAACTTCAGAAGACATCTACCAAATACATCCCTTCATTATAAAATGGCAACTTATAAAAAAATTCAGGTAAAAATATTTTATAAATATATGTGCATGTATACATTATCAAGGGTGGAGGTGTGGGTTCTACAGCTCATTTTCATGGAATCAGAGAACGGTTTGGGTTTGTTTGTAGGAACCTTAAAGCTTATCTAGCTCCAGCCCCCCTGCCATGGGCAGGGAACCTTCCACTAGACCGGGTTGCTCCAAGTCCCATCCAGCCTGACTTTAAACACTTCCAGGGATGGGGTGTCCACAGCTCCTCTGGGCGCTTGTGCCGGGGTCTCACCATCCTCAAAGTGAAGACTTTATTTGTGCTATCTAGTCTAAACCTATCTTCTGTCAGCTAAAAGCCATTTCCCCCCTTGTCCTGTCGCTCCACGACCTTGAATAAAGTCCCTCTCCACACCTCATGGAGCCCCTTTTGGTACTGGAGAGTGCTACTTGTCTCCCAGGACCTTTCTTTTCTCCAGGTCAAACAGCCCAACCCTCTCAGCCTGTGTTTTTGGGGGCTTTTTGTACAATACCCAAGCTCTCTATACAAAGCCTCATGTAGCAGAAATGAAGCATTTCCTTGCTGTTTTTACACGGGAGAAAAGCAGATGGACTAAACTTACAGGACAGGAGCAAAAACAGAACAGGTGAAAGAAACAGAGGCACAAATGCACTCCATGTTTGCCACGGGACAGGAATCAGTGCTTAAAAGCTGTGAAAATCACCAATCTTTGAAGACTACCGCTGCGCTTGGATGTGCAAAGTGTTAGATTTGTTTAATAAAACTTAAAGGTAAAGTTTCTGTGAAATCATGCCTAATATGTCAAGCCTGATCTGAAACTTTCATACTATTTTCTTTAAGGGAATCCTTCACATTTCAATTTCTACTTGAATGAGATTCATCCAGACTTGAAAAGAAGGCAAATCAGTTTTTACCAGGTGGCAAGAACTGTGACGAGTTTAAAAATCAAAGAGAAAACTTTTATCAACTACCTTTCTCTCTTTGCAAGTTATGAATATGCTGAGGAGCGACACATGAAAGGGAAACGAATTAGAAATATGCTAATATATTGTATTTCTTTTGTGATATGGCAGGAAGTATGCAGCTTGGATAAATCAAACTACACAACATAATTAAAATCCAAATGTAACATTCGAATGATGACTAATAGAAAATGATAAAGAGTTCATAAATAGGAAGTATTAAACACACTAATTAGTACATCAGAAGCTGCAAGGGAGCTGGGTATCTTAAAAGGAAATGTCTGCTTCCCCTCTTCAGTGAGAAAACACTCATATAAGCTTATGTTGATTAGTTTATGTTGAAAAACAGCTTCTGTTCCTTTAATTGCTAATGAAATAGTTGAACTTAAAAGCCTGAGCAAATTATTAATAATCTACCATTACCAAGTTAAGAACTTTTGTCTTGATTGATGGCCTACCCTAAGGAGCTATTTTTAAGGTACCTGTTCAGATTACTACTTTATAAAGGCCCTCATAATATCTTTAATTGTCTTTAACCTTCATGATTTCAGAAGAATCTTCCTGAAGTCATAAAGTAGTTTTAGTTTGTTTGGCTTATTCTCAGGAAGGATTTCCAAATCAGTTCAGCGGTGAGGTTGCAGTTTGGGTTTTATTAGTAAAAAAACACTTCAGGGTAAAGGGGAGTATTCTCAAAGCACATAAGAACTTTGGGGAATACTCTCAGTTTACTTAAAAATTCTTTTTATGTATATGTTGCTATTTTATACTTTAAAGTGCAAAAAAAATTATTATCAAGTTTATTAATTTTAAATATTTTATTCTACAGCTATTCTGTCACTTGCAGAACATTAAAACAGAAGTAGAAGCAAGAATCTGTAAAATACTAAAACACTTTAACACATGTTAGAAACCAAATCAGAAAATTTTTCTGAAGGACAAAATGTGATACAGAAACAATAACTAAAAAAACCCATAGCCTGAGTAAACACAGGACATCACAGAAAGAAGCTGAACTGGAAAGAAAAAAAAAGAAAACAAACCAAAACACACCTACCTAAAGAGAAGTACAGGTTTAAAAAACCAGCACTGAAAAATCACCACACAGAAATATGAAGTACAAAGAACTCAAGGACTCAATAGAGAATATATGGAAACATAAGGAGAGATCCCAAACTAATCCTGTCTGTTTAAAATGGACAATTTGAGGTCTTTAATATCATCATATTTCTAGTTTATATATTCAAAGTTTTTTTTTTTCTAGGATACTACTTGTAATTATTTGAAGAATAGCACACAGAAAGAACCAAATATCTTGTTGAACAACAAACAAGTAATAAAGCACAAATTCTAAGTATCCTAAATACTCTTTCTGATTTAAATCTTTGTGACAATCTCTTTGGAGGCAGGAAAAACATTTGTGTATATTCATTTAACTCTGCTAAAAGCATTCTTCTTTATTCTTCTGGAGTAAAACCTGCAAGGTGAATACAAATACATGCATTTTTTGAACTACTGGGTTTTTTTTTCATGGATATATCAGCTTCATCTAAAAAGTAGGGGAGATAATGAAAATTCCCAACAAACAAAATACACAGCTAAATTGGATTATTATGAACTGCTGCAGTAAGAAGTTATGTCATGAAAACAACAAATGTCTCCTTGACACTGCACTAACACTCTTTCAAGACTAAGGGCTTTTGCACTCAGACAAAAATTTTAAAAGCTGTCAAGGACATTGAGCTATAAAATTGTTACCAAAAAGGAACTTTATAACTATGTTCATCATTAACACTGAAAAACTCGACCTTTCTCAGGTGTATCCGAGAACATGCTTATTCTACTGATGACTAATATGCTGACAGTTATCAACAGAAATTAAGTGCTTGTTCAATAAAACCTATTTGCTTTTTCTTACCCCTTCAGTGTGTCTGCAGAATTTCAATGCAATTTGGAGAGTACAGGAATGTCTGCCTGCCTCCTTTTTTGCCAGGAAAACAATTGCACAATTTAATCACTGAAAATAATCCCAAATGAAAACCATTCAAATAGTAAATTCTGAAAATATAAACTCTTTTCTGACTGTAAAAACAGTTGCCCAGGTGTCAAACACTGACCATATCTGAAATCAGAATTATTCTGGTAGTTTTGGTTTGGGTTTTTTTTTGTGGGAGGGATATGTTTGGTTTTGGGTTTTTTTTTTTTAGTTAGAGGTTTTGGTTTTGGCTCTTCTGGTGGGTTTTGTGTTTGCTGGTTTCTTTCCCTTTTTTTTTTTTTTTGGGGGGGGGGGGGTGTTTTTTTTGTTTATTCCATAGCTGCTACCACAGAGACACAGAAGTGCAGGCTACTTAAAAAAAAGTCCACTGCTCTACCTACCTGTGCCACCATATTTAGAAATAAATATGGAGGTAAAACAGCATCCCAAAGGGAACATCTGATAGCTTTGGTTGCAACAGAAGGACTTAATCTGTAAATGTTTCCATTACTGCACATTCCCCTTTTGTTTAACTCAGCAGCTTGCTTGGGCAGATGTTCTTGCTCAAACCCTAGAAGACAAAGTTGTGTTTTCTAAGCTAACCCTGTGCAGAGCAGCTGGGCAGCCATAAGGTACAGGAGCCTCAACTGGTATCAGTTAAATGCCACATGTGTTCAAGTTAATACAACACATTTGGCTACTGGGTCATGAGAAATTATATTCCAAGGCCTCATTACTGTACAGCAAAATATTCTGGGTTTGTAAGAACTAAACACAAAGGAAAATACACTCTTAAACAAAGTTCCCTTCAATACAAAAGCTGAACAATTCCTTTATTGAGAAGTAACATGAAAGTTATTCAAACTTTTTTGGTTGGAATTAGCCAGTAAAAGCCAGGAATGAGGGCTGGCATTCATGCTAATTGCCTGCCAGTTCCTAAGGTTGTCTGGTTTGAATTGCTCTATGAACACACTTGTCTTCACTGGCCACAAAGAAATATTTTAGTCCTAAACTTCAATTCACCCAAGTCATCTCCATTAGATGCCTGAAAACGATAGTAAACATCCTGCAATCTTAAATATTCTGTATCATCTTATTAACATTAATGTCTGAGTCTGCAACCAGAACATGCACACAATTATAGTTCCCAGGCTTGCAAGCAATAACATGGGTCATCCCTGCTGAATGTGAGGTCATCTCATCTTTAAGAATGAGAAGCAATGTGAACCCCCCATGAGTAACAAATGGCGGGATAAGAAATTCAGCTGACTTTCACATAGGTTATACCCTCAGCATTAGACCAACTTCACAATGAGAAAAGTAATTATGAATGAAAATTAACCTAATTTGAAAATTAACCTCATTAAAAGTCTCCTTGTAATTAGCACTGGGGGGAGGAGGGGAGAAAGAAGGGGAGAACAAACAGACACCCCCCTCACCCCACAAAAGGTTCTACTGAACACTGGCTTATTGAGGATTGCTTTAAAAATCATCCTGAGTGTTCTGGGTGTTTGTCGCTCACAGAGCTCTCACAGAATCCTGCACGATACCGACCTACTTCTGTTCTTTAAAGATAATATAATTAAATCAGGTATCGACTGCCTGCCTGCCACGACTGATTCATTTCTAATTAACACTGCAGCAATGAAGCACACACACACCCCAAATAAAAAAGGCAACAGAGTGGTTTTAAACAGCAAGGCCAGGGCCTTAACATTGATAATGAGACTTCCTCCCACTTCCTAAGTGTTAAAAGTTACTTTTGTGAAAGTTTATATTACTATAAGAGTCCCTATTAACCTGCAGCTTATGGACATTCACAAAATTACCCAAGGTACACCGTAAAAATCTTACATTTGAAATGGTGCTATTTCTATTAAAAACCCCAAAAAAACTCAGATAATTTCAGATACAAATGCAGTAAAGCGCACAGAAGTTTAATGTGAGCTTTCTGTCACCCTTCACTTTTGGCTGCACATACATTCATCTGAAAGTATTGCAGTTCCTGATTCCTCCTAAATGACTTCTTTCTCACAATCTTGCATAGATTTCCAAGCCCTCTCCCCTTCATATTCTTGGCCTTCCTGGAGAATGCAGCCTAACAGGCAATATATTTTAATGGGCCTTCGGAGATACCACGCCACTGCTAAAATAACAGCTCAACAGGCAGGGCAAGTCTGTGTGAGCTGCATAATGTGGCTTCACAGTGGATGATGATTCTTCTTCAATGGAAGAACTGTGAAGTTAACAGAGGCAAGAAAAATGTGATTAGGAGACAGATTTCTTCATACAGGTACTTGATTTCACAGCAGTTGGTCTCAGAGGTGCTGAGTAAAACTACACTTGAAATAATATAATCCCTTAAGATCCATACTGAACTGCCAGGCAGAATGTGTTGAAAGAATGGAAATTGTAGCCCTGTTAAATTTGTTTCTCATACACAGAGAGAACATTCTTGGAGCTTAAATCTTTATTATCTTGACGGAATGCGCGACAAAGGGAGGTATTTGTTAAACCAGTGACACTGCAGGACTGCAGGTTAGATTTATGCTTTTGACTAACCACCAGTTAGACAAAAGCAGGACTGAAGGTGCTCTTTCCTTGCTTTAAGACTTTCATACTAGGTTTTGTAATGTATTATTGGTCTCAGTATTTCAGTCTAAATACACTATAATTGTGTTCATTAGCATAATAACAACACTTCCAATAAATGGCTCCAAAGGCCACTGTCAAATAGAGGAGACAAAATACAGGCATTGGCAGGAAGATGAGATATTGTTTCAGTAAAACTGAAGTTACTCCAAAATATGTTCCTTGGTAGACTGGTAAGTCAATGCCATTTTACAGAACTAGTTTGATTCCACCACAAACGTGGTGGTTTCCCCTGTTATCCAACCTCCTTAGAGTTCAGTGAGGCTGAATATTGCTACAGTGTAAGACAAGATCTGCTGGGGAGATACCGCAATACACACCCAGAGAAGCTGGAGAGAGTCCCTTGGAAGGAGTTACACAGATTTTTGACTGTAAAAGAGCACAAGCTCAGGCAGTGCAGAACATGCAATACTGTTTTTAGCTAATAGGATGTCATGTTGTGAGAAAGCACAGACTGAAGCTCAGAAGTTTCTGCTTCCACTTCCAACTCTGGCTGTCCGTAGAGTATGAAAAGTTCATTTGATCTCCGCAGTTCTAATAGCCTTGACACCCTTATGACACCAATATAACACACTCATTTTTTTAATGTTGCACTATTTCGTAAGGATTTAGCGATTGAATCCTAGTGGTTCTGCAGAGAAGCTCTTAAAGGGCTGTATTTTTAAAGAAAATTCAAGTTTTTAAAGACTGCACAATATTTACAAGAACACAAGAATGAGCAAAAGACCAAAAGAAAGAATGAAAGAAATTAATTACATGGAGAAATCTGTGTAGGTCACAGGAATGCTAAAAAATAGTCCTCCTGTAACTGTGAAATAAATATTACTGATCAAATGTTAACAAAAAAGGGTCAAAGAATTATGGCTTACTACACTATAAAGGTCTTTCACAAGTTTGCCAGAGAAACTTAATCTCCTTCCCTGAGTGTTTGCTCACTTTACAAGATAAAAGCAATATTTCAGGCCTCATTGCTTTAAAATGTCTTTATGAAGGTTAGACACCTCTATTCAGGCACCCAAACCCATCAATAGCTGTAAACAAATGAGACCTGAGCTTCCTGTATGAAACCCATGGAAGCCATGTCAAGACTATTCCTACATACCTGTTGAGATAATTAAAGTGTTTCACCTTTTGTATTTTAAGACAGTTATTTTGAATTATTTTTTTCAACTGTTTTTGCTACCATGAATTGGAACTTCCATACTTGAGGATTATTTTACATACATCCTAAATAACAACTTAGAACCTTGCAGAGGAACTTGGGGCTCTTCTAATGCCTGACAACAGAAAGCAGAAGCCAGAAATTTTAAGTGGTTCTGGCATATTCTGCAAGCATCACTTGATAATTGCATTAGTCCGTAAAAAATGGAAATGACCCTTTAATTAAATGAAATAAAGATGAGATCCTATAGGAAACTTTAGTTTCCTCTATAAATCAGTCAATTCTAGCTGGTCTTTCAGAGTCTGCGTCAGTAACTAACATTATTTAGAGCATGTAGAGTAACAGTCTGTGCTGACAGGAACCACTCCACAAATACACTCTGGTTCCCCTGACAGAGTTTTGTAGGGGAGGAGGTGGCATAAGAACAGCTTTGCCAACTTAACCACTTCAGTGATGTCCTTTCCTGGCAACTTTTCACCATGTATTTTATTCCACAGAGGAATCCACCCAGAGGCATCAACAAACTGGCATTCCTGTTCATCATATTCAGTCTGAAAAGTTGTTGTTTTTTTTTTCTTTTAAGGAATGATTACAATCAATACAGATTCTGCCTTGCAAGGGCACTTACATAGCAGTGGCACAATCTCCACCGCCACCCACACCGCCTTGCAGGATTCTTACTTAAAAGGTAACATACTCTTTACAAGGTGTACATGACATTTCTAAATGACATACACCGAGATTTTTTTTTTTTAGATTATCGTTTGTTGGTTCCTCCTCACTCACCCCCTTCCTCCATGGAGTGAGAAATCATCAAGGAGACATATGACGAACCACACAGGAAGCGACTGCCGAAATGTTTCAGTGTGGATCTAAGCGACAGTTCAGAAAGCGGAAAACCCTTTATACATCTCTCATGTAGAAAAACTAGTGCATGCAGATTAGAGTGCCCCAGTTTCTTTGCAGAGGAAGCTGCCTTCAACCACCTTTTTTTTTTTTCCAAATTGGATGCTGCTTTTCTCACTAACACAAAATCAAAAATTCAAACAAGATTTTCAAAGGATTTTGTTTAGCAGTTGAATATAAGGATACTATGCTCATCTGATACTACAAAATTATGCACTCTTTCACTCCAAACTCTACGACTGCTTCCATAACATAGGGAGCATAACCCACAGGCATACAAATACAATTTAGTTGAAGTCTGATCTGGTTTAACTATCTTATTGATTATGTTGCACAATGCCGTTAAATTAGCAATACTATAAAATAATCTCTTAGGGGATAAACCCTTCATTTTCCTTTAAAATCTCATTCTGGTTTTTCATTCTGATCAAATGCATTTCCAGCATGAAGCAGTGATGAGACTGGCACCGAAGAGAGAGACACAGAGACAGCATCTACCTTAAAGAAAAAATCAGGACAAGCAAAATAGTGCAAGAAGGTGAAAAACAAAGATAACTGAAATTTAAAATTCTCTCCATCACAACATAAGCTAGTAACTAAACAGAGAAAGAAAAATGTACTTTGCAGTACATGCATTTGAAGCTTTCTCCAACAGGATATTTTTGGTTTGCTGGTTTTGCATTTTGGATACAACCATCTACAAAAAGGAAGACAATCCCAAGGAGTAGCAAGGGCAGGGCTTTCTTTATAAGGGAAAGCAAGGCAGGAGCTCAAGTCACAGCAAAGCAAGCAGGGCTGTGCCCTCCTCGACAAAGGGGCAGCTCTGCAGGACCCCAGCAAGGCACACAGGGCAGGTCCAGTGATGGTGCCCAGGGTCTGCCAAGTGCCCAGGCTGTCTGCAGTGACAGGGCAGGGCTGGGCCAGAACAGCATCAGTCAGGGAGGTACAGAACAGGCACGGCCGTACCTGCAGCACAGCTCAGGCAGAGACCAAGAACAGGAACCCCAGGTTAAAGGCAGCCCCTGAAAGAGAAGGGGCAGGTCCCTGCTGAGGATCCTCAAGGCTTCAGAGCTCTGCCATGTCAAAGGTGACCTAAATCTCCAGAGGAGGGCTTGTGCTCTGATCTTGACTGTCAACTGCATTTTGTAGGTAAGGAGTGAGTTAGAGTCATGAGGGATAACATGAATTCCCATTTTTGTTATCAACCTGCTGTGTAGTTCTCCACCAAGTCTCTTTACTCTGTTGTTTCTTCTCCCTCCCCATTCCTGTCAAATCACCCCCTCTCTCACGCTGATACCCCTTACCTACCTGCCTTCGTGACTTAATTACAACAGAGTCTGCACAAGCAGACTCTACACCAAAAGCAATAATGATACCATTCCCCTCTCCCTGCTGTAAATCTGGAGCCAGGAAGGGTTCACATTCAAGAGCACAACTCAGATAGAAAAGATGCAATTCCACCATATGCTCAGAAAAATCCTTATGCATTTAATTAGTCCAAGATGAACTTCATGCATCTGAAAGATGCTAATCTCCAGAGAACAAAGATCATGACCAGTTTTAAATAAGGTTTCCTAATTATCAGAGAACAAAGACAAGGTCAGGTCTGTTGTATGCACAGCTTTTCTTCTCAAGGACAGCACAATAAATAAAAAGAAACGTGTAAAACCTATTTGGTCTCTGCCCTGAAAATTAACAGAAAGAAATTTCATCTGCAAGATAAATTTTCCAGAAAACAGCTGGCACCAAACTTAAAAATTAAAATAAGACTTGTCTGTAACTGCAATAGTGCTAATAAAATGCTCCAGTACCGATTAATATCAAACGTGGTACAATTCCCAAGATGTAGTTCACACAAAGAGCAAACGAAAAGTGTTCTCAAAAGAGTCACTAAAGTGTTTGAGGGAAGGATGGCACAAAGAACGAACACTGCCTGTCTCTCTCCGAGTATTTAGCTTTTAGTACTTCTCCATGTATTCTGAAAGCCAGCAATCACTCGGGAGAATGATGTATTGAGGGAATATACAAAATCAGATCCTTAAGCATTTGACTGCCTGATGGAAGGGGAAAACGATTAAGAAAAGTCTCAAGAGGACAAGGTCACAGATGTGAAGAAGTATTCCTGATAGTTTCAGAGAAGCAGTTTTGGCACTTGAAATATCCCTTTAGAACCAGAAGCACAGATTTTAAAACTAATTATGACAAAGATAAAACTTTTTGATCATCAAGTAAGAATGCCATGCAGTTGATACATCATAATTCAGTTCATATATTATTAGGAAAAAGTGAATAAAAGAGACTTTAGTTTGAGTTTCTTCTAAAGTTGCTATCTATCAGCTGTTTTGATATAGATAACTCAAGACACCTATTCAATGTGAAACAGAAGATGTTCTTTCTAAATGATTTGTTATCTGAAGTGTTGTTATATCATTTCAGTCTAACAAGACAGAAAGAGTCAGGCAAGACTGACTTTGATTGGGGATTTCAAAGGCAGCAGCATCTACTGAATTTGAAAAAAGTAGTGTTTTGGCAATCTCAGCTATGTGCTGAGTGGGGGTCAGCTCTCTCACACCTCCTTAAAATTTCAAGTTATCCCCAAGTCTCCTTTACATCATTAAAAAGTATATTGCTTGTGAACAAAAACAGACCATTGGAAACACACTTGTCTAATTCTATCATAGGTCATCAAAGACCTAAATTGTCATTATTTCTGACCTTTACTAAAGGAAGATATTCATTCTACTCTTGTATGTGATAAAATCTTCTAAGTAACATCAAGAAACCATAAAAAAACCTTCCTGGTATGTTAAGGTAACGTTCAGGATAGGAGGTAGGGAAGATGACTTTAGCTGGGCTTGGAGAATCATAGAATCATTTAGGTTGGAAAGGACCTTTAAGATCATCAAGTCCAACCATTAACCAAACACTGCTAAGTCCATGCTCCAGCTACAGTAACACCAGGAGAATATCAGGCCAAGGGCAAGCACAGGAGCACTGGGCATTGTAACCCTGGCTGTGGTAGACAGGACAGTCCCACGGCATGGCTGCAACAAAACTCATTTCTAGTCATTGATTTACTTTAAGTAGAAGCATGAAAGCATTACTTGCAGTTTTTCACCTCTTGATTAGTTTTTGAAACTGTTGTCAAATACCGAAGGACAAAACTGAGCTTAGTAGAGCTCAGCTTGGGGTGCACATGTGAAAAATCAAATGGTACTTATTCTAAAATGTCACTGAGGATACACTTCCCCTTAATCTTACTGTTCCACCAAGTGATTGTACAACACTGAGTCAATCATGTAGCAGATATTCTATGCACAAACACTGGGTCTTCTGTGTCTGTCTCATTCTCCCCAAAACAGTTTTCTCTCTAATTATAAAAATGTAGATTAGGAATTCTGCATGTGAGAGAAGCAGCATTAGGCTAAAGGAAGATTTTAAAAAATGGATTATTTTTCTCCTTAAGGCTAGCAAATGTCTAGCAATGCTTTGTTCTGTCTGGTTCAACAGTATAATCAAATGTTGTTTGCGTAACATGCAACAAAACATCACAGGCAAAACATTCCTATTTACCCTGAAAAGGAAGTTATTCCACTAGAAAATTTCTTTCAATGTCACTCTTTTCATCCATCTTAGTGAATGGATAAGCCCATCACTATTTCAAGATGCGAGACAATTTCAGTTTTACTAAAAAGTGTTAAAATTATCACCATAACTGCAGTGATTTTTGAAAGGTCTCCTGGGTTCAGCTTTGAGGCGGGGTCACAGTGGGGTGAGGAGAGGGAGGGAGCATCTTCTGGGGTGTTACAGGTGACACCCACAGTAACTATTTCCAGCTTCAGTGCTCAACTCCTCTATAGTATTCTGACTGCCAGCCACAAGTGGACAACTCCGTCAAGTAAAAAGCAGGAGTACATAAACTAGGCAAATGACCTGAAGGGCTCTAGGACTGACCCTGATCCTTTCAATAACTTTATAAAGTTTCATGGATTGTGACTCCATAATGTTCTGTTTCCAGAGCCAGGCAACAAAACCTAGGCACTGCATACCATAACCCAGGTTTTTCAGGTTGCAGCAGCTGCAATTTTTATTAGCATCAATAACATTGGCTGTAAATGTTTCCAGCCTAATCCAAATTTTGACAACTCATATGATAAAAATACCTGTTGCAAATTTTGCTGCTAGAAAATCAACCACCAAAATGGTACAGTGAAAAAATAATATCCTATGAAAAAGGAAATTTTTACTGAGAGGGCCAGACCTGAAGCTCTCAGGCATCTATGGCACTTCTCTACCAGCTTCTAGAGGGGAGAAGCAAGTCCGCCAACTGCTGGTGTTCAATAGCCATTCCCACACATGACCATTCCATGAGCTGGATAGATAAGGGGTTTTTTTGGTTTGTTTTTATAAACCAGAATTATACCAAAGGTTTTGACCACTACTGCTAGCATGAGGAATCACACTGACCTTCCATAAATGAGGTAGAAACCCCAAAAAATCTAAAGAACAGCATGGGGTTGGGGAGCCTACAGAGGTGGGCTATGTGTGTGCTTACGTATGCTGCTGGACGTAGGGGCTTCAGGCTGCTCTTGGAACAGGTCAGTTGGTAAAGTACACAGGAATTCTGTTGAGTTTCAAGTCCTTCTGACTGAGACATTCAGTGTGAAGGAGTGGCAGAACACAGAAGTCCATCTGGAAAGAAGATACAGATATTCTTAAACGTGTTCAGCGATTCCACAGATGATGTGTTAGCCCCTTAGGAGAGACCCAACAGAAATATTACCACTTCTTAGTGAATTGGAGTTCTCCAAGAAGGTAGCAGTAGGCAGTGTGTCAGAGCTAAGCTATGTAAGATTTGCCTAAAAGAGTAATTTCTGGTATGGTTTACTTCAGGAACTAGATCTGTTAAATATAAAGAAAAAAAAGGGCTGTCATAACCTTCGTTAACCACCCACTGCACTAATATTAGACCAGGAAAGGGAACTACTCCCAGAAGTGGGAAACACAGAGTCTAACCAGATTCATTTTAATCTGTTTAGAATATAACTCAGTAGTGGTCATACCCTCAAAAGGTGTGAGAAACGCAGAGTTGTACTGTGAAAATACTCGCTGAGTATGAACTCAGGAGAGATGTGGAAGTTCTAACAGGGGAAATTGGCAGGTTGACCAAATATGAAGCTACAGCTCTCTGGAAAGGTGAGTGTGGAGGAGCAATTATCAGACTGGGAAAGATATAAGAAGTGGAGAGAGCTGTATGGGAACTGAATGGACAATGGATTTTAAACACATGGAATGGACTTTCTCACCATGGACTGACTGATGTTTTCCCCAGTTTTATTGTGTTATTTGTTCCCACTGTTGTACCCCTGTTTGTCAGTGGTTTTTATGAAATTTTGATGTACCCTCCATTTTGTCCCTCCTTCTCCCTCAGGTTTTCCCGCCTTAACTTGTTTACCTCCTTGTCCTCCCCTGCTTTCCCGCTCCTCTGCTGCTGATTGGCCATGGTTTACCGCAGTGCAGAGTGAGCTCTCATTGGCCCTTTCCCCTAGATACTCCAAGGTTACCACCTACCTCTCCCTTACCCTCCAATCCTTGTTTGCCCTAGGTTGTCAATCCCATGCTCCTCCCCAGTTCTGAGTCCTCCCCTTGAACCTACCCTATTTAAGTCCCTGTTTTCCCTGAATAAATCGGCATTGCTTCCCCGACCTTCAACTGTGTCCTGACCCTTATTCGCAGTGCCGCGTCCCTACTCCCTTTACCCCTCGGGCCGTGGCAGGTGAGAGGCTGGAGAAGCCAGTGGAGATGATGTGTTAGAATCACAGAATGAACTTTCTGATTTGCAATCAAGTAAGAGAATCCAAACCACATATTTCAAACTGTTAATAATGACAAAACTTCATCTACAGTCTTGTTCTGATGTGAACAATAATGAAAGTACTTGATCTTATGAACACTATTGTTGACATCAGCATTGCTTTGATAATTTCTGACTCATTTTTTCATATACACAACAAATTTTATTGTTCTAAAAGCAAAACAACCCTCAGGTTACTTGGTTTTATTACTTCACAGGCTTTCACATTAACTGTGTGACTAATAGTAATAGTCATTTTCTTTAAAAACAAGCAAACAAAAAAGCCAGAACCCAAACAACAAATAGTTTCCCTGAGTATGTTATAATGTTTTCACTTCTTTGTCTCTACTGACTGCACAACTTCCTTCTGTATTTTCCTTTGATTTTTCACCTGTACTCTGAAACATTCTGATATACATCATATTTACACATAATTTTTTACCTGGTGTGACAGTTTGATATTTTTAAGTGGAAGGAAATATCTTTTATGAGAGGACAAATTTAATATCCAATGAAACAGACACAAATAATTCAAATCCATTAAAAATACTCTCTAAGTGTCATTCAGGAGCACTTCCATCTACTTATTTCAAACACAATCTCTATTCTAGCTGAATCTTCCTATTCAGACCAAGGTCTAGGAATTATTAACATGAAACTAGTAAAGCCATCTGTGAAATAGTCCAAATTTCAAACCAGAACAGGTTGCAGTACCTCAGGGAAGTGTTAACAGACCAGAGAGTCATCCAGACATCAGGCTTGACTTCATTGCAACTTGACAGCAGCAGAAAGTCACCCTGCCATCAAATGTGCATTCTTGAATCTATGCAAAAGCAACATTACTATTATGCTTTCAGTTCTCTGGACATACATGTATACATGACACAAATTACTCTCACAGATGGCATACTTATTATCCCTTTGGACAGAGGCCACAGAGGTCCTGAATAAACATGATTTCCTATTAGTCACAGTTAAAGGACACTAATGAGTTGTGTAGTAAATTCAGTTGCAGCAGAAAGTAACAGCCACAAGTATTTCAAAGTGGCTGAAGACATAGTGTATGGGTGTATTCTTCTCCCTTTAATACCAGTCCTCAGAAAAGTGGTTTTTATTAACGGATTTTTTTTCCCAGATCCAGGTTTCTAATCCATTACTACAAAGATAAACCTTTCCTCTTCTTGTAATGCCTCACACTGCTTATAGGAGCAGTTGTTGGAACACACACGTTGTGTCTGTCCCTTGAGCAAAGTAAAGACTAATCTTACAACAAGTACAGACAGGCTGGAGGGGTCACTTGTGCTGAAGGGAGTCGCAGTTGGCTTTTCAACTGCAAGCCTTCATTTCTGCCATGATGACAAGCTTTTATAAACCTGAGCTTTATATCTTGCCCTATCTACTTTCTGTAATTCATACAATCATTTCTCATAAGCTAACCTAAAAATGATGTCGTGTGTGGACACAGACAGCAAAGAAACAAAATGGCATACTTATTGCAGGAGAAAGGGTTTAATACATTGTTTAAAAATTTTAAATTTATTCTTTTTTGCCACAAAGTCTGTGCACTTGCTGAAGATGTTCAGTTGTACAGGTAACTGTTCTGATACAATGTGGTCTTAGACAATACAGGAAGAACCAGCATGCAATTCATTTAGTCCTACTGCAGCTATATTCCTTCAAAAGTAATTCATTCTGCTGGCTATTAGTGGACCCGATGCACAACTATATATTTCAGTTGATCTCCATAAGACCTTGATGGAAGTTATGCACTTTCCAGGTGGCTGAAAATCCCATCTTTCCCTTCTAGCAATTACTAAAACTGATTTTAACATCTACAGAGGACCTACTGAAATTAACTAAAAGACTTTGATCAGCTTTGGATCAGATGCAGCACATGAGAGAGAGAGAGAGATACATGAAAGCTCCCACCCCTTTAAACATAAAAACTGAAAACAGCAGATGACATGCAAACCTCATTTCTCTTTGAAGTCAGTCTGATTCATCAACCCTGGTGGGCAGACACTTATAAAATATTAATTTCTTATGCCTTCAAACTTATTCCCTTGTTCTATGCAAAAGTCCATTTGACCTATACAAAACAGAAGGTAATGAAACCAAGATTTCATCTCTCAAAAGTTTGAAGTGTTCAGCTAATTATTCATGTTTACTAAGTACAGAATTCTGTCACTACATAGATAACAGAAGGTGAAGATTACACACTCCTAAAAAACAGAGTACTGGAGCAACTTTATCAAAATCATTCCATCTTTTAAAATTACACTAAAATTATTAATTACTTTTTTGAAGTGCCTTTCAAACAGAAAAAGTCCTCTGTGAGGATGACTGATTAATCCAACAGTCAGAAGATACAACTTTCTCAGAATACCCTTTTCCAGTCCATCTGTTTTCCTTGCATTCTCCTGTTTGACAAGGTCTCTGTGTGCAGCTAGTCCATAAAGCTGAAAGCTGTGACACACATGGAGATTATTTACCATAAAAAAGCCAGTCTTCCAGAGCATGTGTCACCCTGAATATTGGAACAGTCCTTAGTTACAAGAGAGAAGTACAATTTTACCCTCGTATTCATAATAAACCATTGCTTTTGGAATGCCGTTTTCATCCAAGCTATTTTGTAAACAAACAAGACATCAGGGAATAAGTGGTGCTTAAACAGACTACACAAAAGGTTCTGTTTGGAACTCGGTGCTGATTACTTTCATCCACCTCTTCAACAGAAGACTCAAACAGTTTTTAAAAATAAGGCTCAAACAGAAAGTAGTGAGTGGTTCTGCCAAAAACTTGGCTTCCCAACTGCTGCTTCAAAATAGAAGACTGAGAGCACTAAGTTTAACTCCTGTAACCATACTGAGATGTTTGAAAATTTGTTTGTGACAGGGCAGACTAAACCACGTTAGGCTGCATTGCTGGTAAACCTGCAGAACTGAGGGGCTGCCCTTAGGAGAAGACATCTCTTCCCCAGGTAGAACAAGCCCTGTTCCCTTACCTTCTCACCACAGGGTCTCAGCTCCTGCCCCTGATCATCTCATTTGCTCTCTCCTGAACTCACTCCAATTTCCCCATGTCTTTGCTGTATTAGGAGGCCAAATATTGTCACTGGACACCAGAAAAAAGAGCCTGTGTCCATCTTCTTTACACCCTTCTTTCAGGTATTTATTTACATTGATAAGAAGATCACTTTCCTCAGCTGACTTCTTTTTCCTACTGCAGAATCAATTAGATTCCAATCAATCAGGTTAGATTACAGGCACCATAAAACTATCATTTACATTAAATTAAACAAATGCAACACATGCACAAAGTGCTGAGTAACCAGGTGAAATTTTGTACTTTTACACTTAAGTGTTCCTTTGTTTTTGCCAAATTATTAAACATTAACTGTTCTATCAATGCTTTTTTTTATACCAAAAAGCTACTGAACAGTGAACTCTATTTTATACATGGTGAAAGTATTCAACAGTACCCACATGGGTGAAATATAGTCAGGATGTTGCTAATATAACTGAAACTATTTTATACCACAGTCAATTGTAACAATAAGAAAATATCCTGTAAAGCTCAACTAGCTGATGCAAAATTAAAACCATAGTGATTATTTGTTGTACAAAATGGAAAATTGCATTTATCAGCCAGAAAACGTCACAGAAATTAATAAAACGCAGAGAAATAAGACTTAACCCTACTTTACAACATAAAACTTTCAAAATAGTTGGCCTGGTTATGAAAAGTGCTTGTATTCAGATTTTAAACAGATTTAACAACAGAACTGCAAAAACTAACATTATAAGATCATCCTAGATGATAAAGAATCTGTTTGCAGACCTTCAATGCTAAAATGTAGAGATTTCCAAAAGACACCTGAGGCCTGTTTAGCAAATGGCTAATTCTTAGAAATGCCTGCATTTATAACTGTTAGATATTATATCAACATCCACATATTCAAATGCTTAGCCTGAATGCTCCAAAATTCTTTCAAAATGAACAGGAAACGATAGAAGGATTTCATTAATCATCTCTTTAGCTCCATTTGGGACACTATTTAGAGCTTTCCCTGCACCACTTGACACTGCCATCTAGTTCTGGTTTAGGTAATACCCACCCATGCCATGATCTCTGATATAATAAGGGAAATTATGCTTTTTCCTCCAGCATCTCTGCTGGACTGCTACAGGAAGGACAGCAAATACAGATGAGAACAGTATAAAAACACCTTTGTTCATAATATTAGCCAAGTTTCTTGGACCAGTCACTGGAGCAATTGCCATGCATTAACAGAACATTGCTAAATATTCCATCTGTTGTGCAGCAGCAAACTATCCCCAATATCAAGGTGTCAACACACCCTACCTAAATCTGCCCTTCTGTAGTGCTCTACATGGCTGATGGAATCATTGCATATCACCATCCTCAATTTTTCCCATCAGTGATATAAAGAAAAGGGCCGAGTCATAAATCCAAATCCCTGCTGCAATGACAAGAATGAAATTTCTCCAGAGCCCACTGGGTTGAATATTGAAGTAAATCCTTTTTAAATGACAGTAATAGCAGCAAGCACTTTGACCTAGTTTTCAAAAGAAGTATAAAAGAGCTGCAAATGGAAGATGGTGTCCTAATCTCTCGGAATCCTTTGGAAATCTGAGTGTTTTCTCTATAAAGCAGCCCAACATAAGAAGCAATTTTTATACATCTCAAAGGCAGAACACTCAAACATCTAATTTCTCTTGAATAACATCCCCCCTAAAAATCATGTGTTTGAGAACACTTTTCCATACAGCTTGTACTGACTTCTTTTTACTAAGAGAAGTGATTAGTATAGGGTGGCTTATCATACACTGGTCCTTTCAACATGATATAAACCGGTGTGAATGTTTTTCCGAAGCAAATTAGTACCTACAATTAATATAACA